>NW_027479153.1:0-207498 GCF_051014685.1 Ptiloglossa arizonensis | reverse complement strand
CGTTTGGAGCAGCAGAATTGCGAAAAATTTTTTGCCTTCTCAACCATTTCTTGGCTTCAAACTCCCATATCTCGCGAACGGATTGACCTAACCCAAAAATTCCTACTGCATCTGAAAGTAGAAACTCGCCCGATTACAACGGTATGTGTATTTTTTCCCTAGGCCATTCTGGTTAAGCGTTTGGAGCAGCAGAATTGCGAAAAATTTGTCGTCCTCTCAACCATTTCTTAACGTCAAACTCCCATATCTCGCGAACGGATTGACCTAACCAAAAATTCCTGTTGCATCTGAAAGTAGAAACTCGCCCGATTACAACGGTGTGTGTATTTTTTCCCTAGGCCATTCTGGTTAAGCGTTTGGAGCAGCAGAATTGCGAAAAATTTGTTGTCTTATCAACCATTTCTTAGCGTCAAACTCCCATATCTCTCGAACGGATTGACCTAACCCAAAAATTCCTGTTGCATCTGAAAGTAGAAACTCGCCCGATTACAACGGTGTGTGTATTTTTTCCCTAGGCCATTCTGGTTAAGCGTTTGGAGCAGCAGAATTGCGAAAAATTTGTCGTCCTCTCAACCATTTCTTAACGTCAAACTCCCATATCTCGCGAACGGATTGACCTAACCCAAAAATTCCTGTTGCATCTGAAAGTAGAAACTCCCCGATTACAACGGTATGTGTATTTTTTCCCTAGGCCATTCTGGTTAAGCGTTTGGAGCAGCAGAATTGCGAAAAATTTTTGCCTTCTCAACCATTTCTTGGCTTCAAACTCCCATATCTCGCGAACGGATTGACCTAACCCAAAAATTCCTATTGCATCTGAAAGTAGAAACTCGCCGATTACAGCGGTTTGTGTATTTTTTCCCTAGGCCATTCTGGTTAAGCGTTTGGAGCAGCTGAATTGCGAAAAATTTTTCGCCTTCTCAACCATTTCTTGGCTTCAAACTCCCATATCTCGCGAACGGATTGACCTAACTCAAAAATTCCTGTTGCGTCTGAAAGTAGAAACTCGCCCGATTACAGCGGTATGTGTATTTTTTCCCTAGGCCATTCTGGTTAAGCGTTTGGAGCAGCAGAAGTGCGAAAAATTTGTTGTCTTCTCAACCATTTCTTAGCGTCAAACTCCCATATCTCTCGAACGGATTGACCCTAACCCAAAAATTCCTGTTGCATCTGAAAGTAGAAACTCGCCCGATTACAACGGTGTGTGTATTTTTTCCCTAGGCCATTCTGGTTAAGCGTTTGGAGCATCAGAATTGCGAAAAATTTGTTGTCTTCTCAACCATTTCTTAGCGTCAAACTCCCATATCTCTCGAACGGATTGACCTAACCCAAAAATTCCTGTTGCATCTGAAAGTAGAAACTCGCCCGATTACAACGGTGTGTGTATTTTTTCCCTAGGCCATTCTGGTTAAGCGTTTGGTGCAGCAGAATTGCGAAAAATTTGTCGTCCTCTCAACCATTTCTTAACGTCAAACTCCCATATCTCGCGAACGGATTGACCTAACCCAAAAATTCCTGTTGCATCTGAAAGTAGAAACTCCCCCGATTACAACAGTATGTGTATTTTTTCCCTAGGCCATTCTGGTTAAGCGTTTGGAGCAGCAGAATTGCGAAAAATTTTTGCCTTCTCAACCATTTCTTGGCTTCAAACTCCCATATCTCGCGAACGGATTGACCTAACCCAAAAATTCCTATTGCATCTGAAAGTAGAAACTCGCCCGATTACAGCGGTTTGTGTATTTTTTCCCTAGGCCATTCTGGTTAAGCGTTTGGAGCAGCTGAATTGCGAAAATTTTTCGCCTTCTCAACCATTTCTTGGCTTCAAACTCCCATATCTCGCGAACGGATTGACCTAACTCAAAAATTCCTGTTGCGTCTGAAAGTAGAAACTCGCCCGATTACAGCGGTATGTGTATTTTTCCCTAGGCCATTCTGGTTAAGCGTTTGGAGCAGCAGAAGTGCGAAAAATTTGTTGTCTTCTCAACCATTTCTTAGCTTCAAACTCCCATATCTGGCGAACGGATTGACCTAACCCAAAAATTCCTATTGCATCTGAAAGTAGAGACTCGCCCGATTACAACGGTATGTGTATTTTTTCCCTAGGCCATTCTGGTTAAGCGTTTGGAGCAGCAGAATTGCGAAAAATTTGTTGTCTTCTCAACCATTCTTAGCGTCAAACTCCCATATCTCTCGAACGGATTGACCTAACCCAAAAATTCCTGTTGCATCTGAAAGTAGAAACTCGCCCGATTACAACGGTATAGTGTATTTTTTCCCTAGGCCATTCTTGTTAAGCGTTTGGAGCAGCAGAATTGCGAAAAATTTTTTGCCTTCTCAACCATTTCTTGGCTTCAAACTCCCATATCTCGCGAACGGATTGACCTAACCCAAAAATTCCTACTGCATCTGAAAGTAGAAACTCGCCGATTACAACGGTATGTGTATTTTTTCCCTAGGCCATTCTGGTTAAGCGTTTGGAGCAGCAGAATTGCGAAAAATTTGTCGTCCTCTCAACCATTTCTTAACGTCAAACTCCCATATCTCGCGAAAGGATTGACCTAACCCAAAAATTCCTGTTGCATCTGAAAGTAGAAACTCGCCCGATTACAACGGTGTGTGTATTTTTTCCCTAGGCCATTCTGGTTAAGCGTTTGGAGCAGCAGAATTGCGAAAAATTTGTTGTCTTCTCAACCATTTCTTAGCGTCAAACTCCCATATCTCTCGAACGGATTGACCTAACCCAAAAATTCCTGTTGCATCTGAAAGTAGAAACTCGCCCGATTACAACGGTGTGTGTATTTTTTCCCTAGGCCATTCTGGTTAAGCGTTTGGAGCAGCAGAATTGCGAAAAATTTGTTGTCTTCTCAACCATTTCTTAGCGTCAAACTCCCATATCTCTCGAACGGATTGACCTAACCCAAAAATTCCTGTTGCATCTGAAAGTAGAACTCGCCCGATTACAACGGTGTGTGTATTTTTTCCCTAGGCCATTCTGGTTAAGCGTTTGGAGCAGCAGAATTGCGAAAAATTTGTCGTCCTCTCAACCATTTCTTAACGTCAAACTCCCATATCTCGCGAACGGATTGACCTAACCCAAAAATTCCTGTTGCATCTGAAAGTAGAAACTCCCCGATTACAACAGTATGTGTATTTTTTCCCTAGGCCATTCTGGTTAAGCGTTTGGAGCAGCAGAATTGCGAAAAATTTTTTGCCTTCTCAACCATTTCTTGGCTTCAAACTCCCATATCTCGCGAACGGATTGACCTAACCCAAAAATTCCTATTGCATCTGAAAGTAGAAACTCGCCCGATTACAGCGGTTTGTGTATTTTTTCCCTAGGCCATTCTGGTTAAGCGTTTGGAGCAGCTGAATTGCGAAAAATTTTTCGCCTTCTCAACCATTTCTTGGCTTCAAACTCCCATATCTCGCGAACGGATTGACCTAACTCAAAAATTCCTGTTGCGTCTGAAAGTAGAAACTCGCCCGATTACAGCGGTATGTGTATTTTTTCCCTAGGCCATTCTGGTTAAGCGTTTGGAGCAGCAGAAGTGCGAAAAATTTGTTGTCTTCTCAACCATTTCTTAGCTTCAAACTCCCATATCTGGCGAACGGATTGACCTAACCCAAAAATTCCTATTGCATCTGAAAGTAGAGACTCGCCCGATTACAACGGTATGTGTATTTTTTCCCTAGGCCATTCTGGTTAAGCGTTTGGAGCAGCAGAATTGCGAAAAATTTGTTGTCTTCTCAACCATTTCTTAGCGTCAAACTCCCATATCTCTCGAACGGATTGACCTAACCCAAAAATTCCTGTTGCATCTGAAAGTAGAAACTCGCCCGATTACAACGGTATGTGTATTTTTTCCCTAGGCCATTCTTGTTAAGCGTTTGGAGCAGCAGAATTGCGAAAAATTTTTTGCCTTCTCAACCATTTCTTGGCTTCAAACTCCCATATCTCGCGAACGGATTGACCTAACCCAAAAATTCCTACTGCATCTGAAAGTAGAAACTCGCCCGATTACAACGGTATGTGTATTTTTTCCCTAGGCCATTCTGGTTAAGCGTTTGGAGCAGCAGAATTGCGAAAAATTTGTCGTCCTCTCAACCATTTCTTAACGTCAAACTCCCATATCTCGCGAACGGATTGACCTAACCAAAAATTCCTGTTGCATCTGAAAGTAGAAACTCGCCCGATTACAACGGTGTGTGTATTTTTTCCCTAGGCCATTCTGGTTAAGCGTTTGGAGCAGCAGAATTGCGAAAAATTTGTTGTCTTCTCAACCATTTCTTAGCGTCAAACTCCCATATCTCTCGAACGGATTGACCTAACCCAAAAATTCCTGTTGCATCTGAAAGTAGAAACTCGCCCGATTACAACGGTGTGTGTATTTTTTCCCTAGGCCATTCTGGTTAAGCGTTTGGAGCAGCAGAATTGCGAAAAATTTGTCGTCCTCTCAACCATTTCTTAACGTCAAACTCCCATATCTCGCGAACGGATTGACCTAACCCAAAAATTCCTGTTGCATCTGAAAGTAGAAACTCCCCCGATTACAACGGTATGTGTATTTTTTCCCTAGGCCATTCTGGTTAAGCGTTTGGAGCAGCAGAATTGCGAAAAATTTTTTGCCTTCTCAACCATTTCTTGGCTTCAAACTCCCATATCTCGCGAACGGATTGACCTAACCCAAAAATTCCTATTGCATCTGAAAGTAGAAACTCGCCCGATTACAGCGGTATGTGTATTTTTTCCCTAGGCCATTCTGGTTAAGCGTTTGGAGCAGCAGAATTGCGAAAAATTTGTCGTCCTCTCAACCATTTCTTAACGTCAAACTCCCATATCTCTCGAACGGATTGACCTAACCCAAAAATTCCTGTTGCATCTGAAAGTAGAAACTCGCCCGATTACAACGGTATGTGTATTTTTTCCCTAGGCCATTCTTGTTAAGCGTTTGGAGCAGCAGAAATGCGAAAAATTTTTTGCCTTCTCAACCATTTCTTGGCTTCAAACTCCCATATCTCGCGAACGGATTGACCTAACCCAAAAATTCCTACTGCATCTGAAAGTAGAAACTCGCCCGATTACAACGGTATGTGTATTTTTTCCCTAGGCCATTCTGGTTAAGCGTTTGGAGCAGCAGAATTGCGAAAAATTTGTCGTCCTCTCAACCATTTCTTAACGTCAAACTCCCATATCTCGCGAACGGATTGACCTAACCCAAAAATTCCTGTTGCATCTGAAAGTAGAAACTCGCCCGATTACAACGGTGTGTGTATTTTTTCCCTAGGCCATTCTGGTTAAGCGTTTGGAGCAGCAGAATTGCGAAAAATTTGTTGTCTTCTCAACCATTTCTTAGCGTCAAACTCCCATATCTCTCGAACGGATTGACCTAACCCAAAAATTCCTGTTGCATCTGAAAGTAGAAACTCGCCCGATTACAACGGTGTGTGTATTTTTTCCCTAGGCCATTCTGGTTAAGCGTTTGGAGCAGCAGAATTGCGAAAAATTTGTCGTCCTCTCAACCATTTCTTAACGTCAAACTCCCATATCTCGCGAACGGATTGACCTAACCCAAAAATTCCTGTTGCATCTGAAAGTAGAAACTCCCCCGATTACAACGGTATGTGTATTTTTTCCCTAGGCCATTCTGGTTAAGCGTTTGGAGCAGCAGAATTGCGAAAATTTTTTGCCTTCTCAACCATTTCTTGGCTTCAAACTCCCATATCTCGCGAACGGATTGACCTAACCCAAAAATTTCCTATTGCATCTGAAAGTAGAAACTCGCCCGATTACAGCGGTTTGTGTATTTTTCCCTAGGCCATTCTGGTTAAGCGTTTGGAGCAGCTGAATTGCGAAAATTTTTCGCCTTCTCAACCATTTCTTGGCTTCAAACTCCCATATCTCGCGAACGGATTGACCTAAGTCAAAATTCCTGTTGCGTCTGAAAGTAGAAAACTCGCCCGATTACAGCGGTATGTGTATTTTTTCCCTAGGCCATTCTGGTAAAGCGTTTGGAGCAGCAGAAAGTGCGAAAAATTTGTTGTCTTCTCAACCATTTCTTAGCTTCAAACTCCCATATCTGGCGAACGGATTGACCTAACCCAAAAATTCCTATTGCATCTGAAAGTAGAAACTCGCCCGATTACAACGGTATGTGTATTTTTTCCCTAGGCCATTCTGGTTAAGCGTTTGGAGCAGCAGAATTGCGAAAAATTTGTTGTCTTCTCAACCATTTCTTAGCGTCAAACTCCATATCTCTCGAACGGATTGACCTAACCCAAAAATTCCTGTTGGCATCTGAAAGTAGAAACTCGCCCGATTACAACGGTATGTGTATTTTTTCCCTAGGCCATTCTTGTTAAGCGTTTGGAGCAGCAGAATTGCGAAAAATTTTTTGCCTTCTCAACCATTTCTTGCTTCAAACTCCATATCTCGCGAACGGATTGACCTAACCCAAAAATTCCTACTGCATCTGAAAGTAGAAACTCGCCCGATTACAACGGTATGTGTATTTTTTCCCTAGGCCATTCTGGTTAAGCGTTTGGAGCAGCAGAATTGCGAAAAATTTGTCGTCCTCTCAACCATTTCTTAACGTCAAACTCCCATATCTCGCGAACGGATTGACCTAACCCAAAAATTCCTGTTGCATCTGAAGTAGAAACTCCCCCGATTACAACGGTATGTGTATTTTTTCCCTAGGCCATTCTGGTTAAGCGTTTGGAGCAGCAGAATTGCGAAAAATTTGTCGTCCTCTCAACCATTTCTTAACGTCAGTCAAACTCCCATATCTCGCGAACGGATTGACCTAACCCAAAAATTCCTGTTGCATCTGAAAGTAGAAACTCCCCCGATTACAACGGTATGTGTATTTTTTCCCTAGGCCATTCTGGTTAAGCGTTTGGAGCAGCAGAATTGCGAAAAATTTTTTGCCTTCTCAACCATTTCTTGGCTTCAAACTCCCATATCTCGCGAACGGATTGACCTAACCCAAAAATTCCTATTGCATCTGAAAGTAGAAACTCGCCCGATTACAGCGGTTTGTGTATTTTTTCCCTAGGCCATTCTGGTTAAGCGTTTGGAGCAGCTGAATTGCGAAAAATTTTTCGCCTTCTCAACCATTTCTTGGCTTCAAACTCCCATATCTCGCGAACGGATTGACCTAACTCAAAAATTCCTGTTGCGTCTGAAAGTAGAAACTCGCCCGATTACAGCGGTATGTGTATTTTTTCCCTAGGCCATTCTGGTTAAGCGTTTGGAGCAGCAGAAGTGCGAAAAATTTGTTGTCTTCTCAACCATTTCTTAGCTTCAAACTCCCATATCTGGCGAACGGATTGACCTAACCCAAAAATTCCTATTGCATCTGAAAGTAGAAACTCGCCCGATTACAACGGTATGTGTATTTTTTCCCTAGGCCATTCTGGTTAAGCGTTTGGAGCAGCAGAATTGCGAAAAATTTGTTGTCTTCTCAACCATTTCTTAGCGTCAAACTCCCATATCTCTCGAACGGATTGACCTAACCCAAAAATTCCTGTTGCATCTGAAAGTAGAAACTCGCCCGATTACAACGGTATGTGTATTTTTTCCCTAGGCCATTCTTGTTAAGCGTTTGGAGCAGCAGAATTGCGAAAAATTTTTTGCCTTCTCAACCATTTCTTGGCTTCAAACTCCCATATCTCGCGAACGGATTGACCTAACCCAAAAATTCCTACTGCATCTGAAAGTAGAAACTCGCCCGATTACAACGGTATGTGTATTTTTTCCCTAGGCCATTCTGGTTAAGCGTTTGGAGCAGCAGAATTGCGAAAAATTTGTTGTCTTCTCAACCATTTCTTGGCTTCAAACTCCCATATCTCGCGAACGGATTGACCTAACCCAAAAATTCCTATTGCATCTGAAAGTAGAAACTCGCCCGATTACAGCGGTTTGTGTATTTTTTCCCTAGGCCATTCTGGTTAAGCGTTTGGAGCAGCTGAATTGCGAAAAATTTTTCGCCTTCTCAACCATTTCTTGGCTTCAAACTCCCATATCTCGCGAACGGATTGACCTAACTCAAAAATTCCTGTTGCGTCTGAAAGTAGAAACTCGCCCGATTACAGCGGTATGTGTATTTTTTCCCTAGGCCATTCTGGTTAAGCGTTTGGAGCAGCAGAAGTGCGAAAAATTTGTTGTCTTCTCAACCATTTCTTAGCTTCAAACTCCCATATCTCGCGAACGGATTGACCTAAACCAAAAGTTCCTGTTGCTTCTGAAAGTAGAAACTCGCACGATTACAACGGTATGTTTATTTTTTCCCTAGGCCATTCTGGTTAAGCGTTTGGAGCAGCAGAATTGCGAAAAATTTTTTGCCTTCTCAACCATTTCTTGGCTTCAAACTCCCATATCTGGCGAACGGATTGACCTAACCCAAAAATTCCTATTGCATCTGAAAGTAGAAACTCGCCCGATTACAACGGTATGTGTATTTTTTCCCTAGGCCATTCTGTTTAAGCGTTTGGAGCAGCAGAATTGCGAAAAATTTGTTGTCTTCTCAACCATTTCTTAGCGTCAAACTCCCATATCTCTCGAACGGATTGACCTAACCCAAAAATTCCTGTTGCATCTGAAAGTAGAAACTCGCCCGATTACAACGGTATGTGTATTTTTTCCCTAGGCCATTCTTGTTAAGCGTTTGGAGCAGCAGAATTGCGAAAAATTTTTTGCCTTCTCAACCATTTCTTGGCTTCAAACTCCCATATCTCGCGAACGGATTGACCTAACCCAAAAATTCCTACTGCATCTGAAAGTAGAAACTCGCCCGATTACAACGGTATGTGTATTTTTTCCCTAGGCCATTCTGGTTAAGCGTTTGGAGCAGCAGAATTGCGAAAAATTTGTCGTCCTCTCAACCATTTCTTAACGTCAAACTCCCATATCTCGCGAACGGATTGACCTAACCCAAAAATTCCTGTTGCATCTGAAAGTAGAAACTCCCCAGATTACTACGGTATGTGTATTTTTCCCCTAGGCCATTCTGGTTAAGCGTTTGGAGCAGCAGAATTGCGAAAAATTTTTTGCCTTCTCAACCATTTCTTGGCTTCAAACTCCCATATCTCGCGAACGGATTGACCTAACTCAAAAATTCCTGTTGCGTCTGAAAGTAGAAACTCGCCCGATTACAGCGGTATGTGTATTTTTTCCCTAGGTCATTCTGGATAAGCGTTTGGAGCAGCAGAAGTGCGAAAAATTTGTTGTCTTCTCAACCATTTCTTAGCTTCAAACTCCCATATCTCGCGAACGGATTGACCTAAACCAAAAGTTCCTGTTGCTTCTGAAAGTAGAAACTCGCCCGATTACAACGGTATGTTTATTTTTTCCCTAGGCCATTCTGGTTAAGCGTTTGGAGCAGCAGAATTGCGAAAAATTTTTTGCCTTCTCAACCATTTCTTGGCTTCAAACTCCCATATCTGGCGAACGGATTGACCTAACCCAAAAATTCCTATTGCATCTGAAAGTAGAAACTCGCCCGATTACAACGGTATGTGTATTTTTTCCCTAGGCCATTCTGTTTAAGCGTTTGGAGCAGCAGAATTGCGAAAAATTTGTTGTCTTCTCAACCATTTCTTAGCGTCAAACTCCCATATCTCTCGAACGGATTGACCTAACCCAAAAATTCCTGTTGCATCTGAAAGTAGAAACTCGCCCGATTACAACGGTATGTGTATTTTTTCCCTAGGCCATTCTGGTTAAGCGTTTGGAGCAGCAGAATTGCGAAAAATTTGATGTCTCCTCAACCATTTCTTAGCGTCAAACTCCCATATCTCGCGAACGGATTGACCTAACCCAAAAATTCCTGTTGCATCTGAAAGTAGAAACTCGCCCGATTACAGCGGTATGTTTATTTTTTCCCTAGGCCATTCTGGTTAAGCGTTTGGAGCAGCAGAATTGCGAAAAATTTTTCGCCTTCTCAACCATTTCTTGGCTTCAAACTCCCATATCTCGCGAACGGATTGACCTAACCCAAAAATTCCTACTGCATCTGAAAGTAGAAACTCGCCCGATTACAACGGTATGTTTATTTTTTCCCTAGGCCATTCTGGTTAAGCGTTTGGAGCAGCAGAATTGCGAAAAATTTTTCGCCTTCTCAACCATTTCTTGGCTTCAAACTCCCATATCTGGCGAACGGATTGACCTAACCCAAAAATTCCTATTGCATCTGAAAGTAGAAACTCGCCCGATTACAACGGTATGTGTATTTTTTCCCTAGGCCATTCTGTTTAAGCGTTTGGAGCAGCAGAATTGCGAAAAATTTGTTGTCTTCTCAACCATTTCTTAGCGTCAAACTCCCATATCTCTCGAACGGATTGACCTGACCCAAAAATTCCTGTTGCATCTGAAAGTAGAAACTCCCCCGATTACAACGGTATGTGTATTTTTTCCCTAGGCCATTCTGGTTAAGCGTTTGGAGCAGCAGAATTGCGAAAAATTTTTTGCCTTCTCAACCATTTCCTGGCTTCAAACTCCCATATCTCGCGAACGGATTGACCTAACCCAAAAATTCCTATTGCATCTGAAAGTAGAAACTCGCCCGATTACAGCGGTATGTGTATTTTTTCCCTAGGTCATTCTGGTTAAGCGTTTGGAGCAGCAGAATTGCGAAAAATTTGATGTCTCCTCAACCATTTCTTAGCGTCAAACTCCCATATCTCGCGAACGGATTGACCTAACCCAAAAATTCCTGTTGCATCTGAAAGTAGAAACTCGCCCGATTACAACGGTATGTTTATTTTTTCCCTAGGCCATTCTGGTTAAGCGTTTGGAGCAGCAGAATTGCGAAAAATTTTTCGCCTTCTCAACCATTTCTTGGCTTCAAACTCCCATATCTCGCGAACGGATTGACCTAACCCAAAAATTCCTACTGCATCTGAAAGTAGAAACTCGCCCGATTACAGCGGTTTGTGTATTTTTTCCCTAGGCCATTCTGGTTAAGCGTTTGGAGCAGCTGAATTGCGAAAAATTTTTTGCCTTCTCAACCATTCCTTGGCTTCAAATTCCCATATCTCGCGAAAGGATTGACCTAACTCAAAAATTCCTGTTGCGTCTGAAAGTAGAAACTCGCCCGATTACAGCGGTATGTGTATTTTTACCCTAGGCCATTCTTGTTAAGCGTTTGGAGCAGCAGAATTGCGAAAAATTTTTCGCCTTCTCAACCATTCCTTGGCTTCAAACTCCCATATCTCGCGAACGGATTGACCTAACTCAAAAATTCCTGTTGCGTCTGAAAGTAGAAACTCGCCCGATTACAGCGGTATGTGTATTTTTTCCCTAGGCCATTCTGGTTAAGCGTTTGGAGCAGCAGAATTGCGAAAAATTTGATGTCTCCTCAACCATTTCTTAGCGTCAAACTCCCATATCTCGCGAACGGATTGACCTAACCCAAAAATTCCTGTTGCGTCTGAAAGTAGAAACTCGCCCGATTACAGCGGTATGTGTATTTTTACCCTAGGCCATTCTTGTTAAGCGTTTGGAGCAGCAGAATTGCGAAAAATTTTTTGCCTTCTCAACCATTTCTTGGATTCAAACTCCCATATCTCGCGAACGGATTGACCTAACCCAAAAATTCCTACTGCATCTGAAAGTAGAAACTCGCCCGATAACAGCGGTTTGTGTATTTTTTCCCTAGGCCATTCTGGTTAAGCGTTTGGAGCAGCTGAATTGCGAAAAATTTTTTGCCTCCTCAACCATTCCTTGGCTTCAAACTCCCATATCTCGCGAACTGATTGACATAACTCAAAAATTCCTGTTGCGTCTGAAAGTAGAAACTCGCCCGATTACAGCGGTATGTGTATTTTTTCCCTAGGCCATTCTGGTTAAGCGTTTGGAGCAGCAGAATTGCGAAAAATTTTTTGCCTTCTCAACCATTTCTTGGATTCAAACTCCCATATCTCGCGAACGGATTGACCTAACCCAAAAATTCCTACTGCATCTGAAAGTAGAAACTCGCCCGATAACAGCGGTTTGTGTATTTTTTCCCTAGGCCATTCTGGTTAAGCGTTTGGAGCAGCTGAATTGCGAAAAATTTTTTGCCTCCTCAACCATTCCTTGGCTTCAAACTCCCATATCTCGCGAACTGATTGACATAACTCAAAAATTCCTGTTGCGTCTGAAAGTAGAAACTCGCCCGATTACAGCGGTATGTCTATTTTTACCCTAGGCCATTCTTGTTAAGCGTTTGGAGCAGCAGAATTGCGAAAAATTTTTCGCCTTCTCAACCATTCCTTGGCTTCAAACTCCCATATCTCGCGAACGGATTGACCTAACTCAAAAATTCCTGTTGCGTCTGAAAGTAGAAACTCGCCCGATTACAGCGGTATGTGTATTTTTTCCCTAGGCCATTCTGGTTAAGCGTTTGGAGCAGCAGAATTGCGAAAAATTTGATGTCTCCTCAACCATTTCTTAGCGTCAAACTCCCATATCTCGCGAACGGATTGACCTAACCCAAAAATTCCTGTTGCGTCTGAAAGTAGAAACTCGCCCGATTACAGCGGTATGTGTATTTTTACCCTAGGCCATTCTTGTTAAGCGTTTGGAGCAGCAGAATTGCGAAAAATTTTTCGCCTTCTCAACCATTCTTTGCTGTCAAACTCCCATATCTCGCGAACGGATTGACCTTACTCAAAAATTCCTGTTGCGTCTGAAAGTAGAAACTCGCCCGATTACAGCGGTATGTGTATTTTTTCCCTAGGCCATTCTGGTTAAGCGTTTGGAGCAGCAGAATTGCGAAAAATTTTTTGCCTTCTCAACAATTCCTTGGCTTCAAACTCCCATGCCTCGCGAACGGATTGACCTAACCCAAAAATTCCTATTGCATCTGAAAGTAGAAACTCGCCCGATTACAGCGGTATGTGTATTTTTTCCCTAGGCCATTCTGGTTAAGCGTTTGGAGCAGCTGAATTGCGAAAAATTTTTTGCTTTCTCAACCAATTCTTGGCTTCAAACTCCCATATCTGGCGAACGGATTGACCTAACCCAAAAATTCCTATTGCATCTGAAAGTAGAAACTCGCCCGATTACAACGGTATGTGTATTTTTTCCCTAGGCCATTCTGGTTAAGCGTTTGGAGCAGCAGAATTGCGAAAAATTTGTTGTCTTCTCAACCATTTCTTAGCGTCAAACTCCCATATCTCTCGAACGGATTGCCTTACCCCAAAAATTCCTGTTGCATCTGAAAGTAGAAACTCGCCCGATTACAACGGTATGTGTATTTTTTCCCTAGGCCATTCTTGTTAAGCGTTTGGAGCAGCAGAATTGCGAAAAATTTTTTGCCTTCTCAACCATTTCTTGGCTTCATACTCCCATATCTCGCGAACGGATTGACCTAACCCAAAAATTCCTACTGCATCTGAAAGTAGAAACTCGCCCGATTACAACGGTATGTGTATTTTTTCCCTAGGCCATTCTGGTTAAGCGTTTGGAGCAGCAGAATTGCGAAAAATTTGATGTCTCCTCAACCATTTCTTAGCGTCAAACTCCCATATCTCGCGAACGGATTGACCTAACCCAAAAATTCCTGTTGCGTCTGAAAGTAGAAACTCGCCCGATTACAGCGGTATGTGTATTTTTACCCTAGTCCATTCTTGTTAAGCGTTTGGAGCAGCAGAATTGCGAAAAATTTTTCGCCTTCTCAACCATTCCTTGCTGTCAAACTCCCATATCTCGCGAACGGATTGACCTTACTCAAAAATTCCTGTTGCGTCTGAAAGTAGAAATTCGCCCGATTACAGCGGTATGTGTATTTTTTCCCTAGGCCATTCTGGTTAAGCGTTTGGAGCAGCAGAATTGCGAAAAATTTTTTGCCTTCTCAACCATTTCTTGGATTCAAACTCCCATATCTCGCGAACGGATTGACCTAACCCAAAAATTCCTACTGCATCTGAAAGTAGAAACTCGCCCGATAACAGCGGTTTGTGTATTTTTTCCCTAGGCCATTCTGGTTAAGCGTTTGGAGCAGCTGAATTGCGAAAAATTTTTTGCCTCCTCAACCATTCCTTGGCTTCAAACTCCCATATCTCGCGAACTGATTGACATAACTCAAAAATTCCTGTTGCGTCTGAAAGTAGAAACTCGCCCGATTACAGCGGTATGTCTATTTTTACCCTAGGCCATTCTTGTTAAGCGTTTGGAGCAGCAGAATTGCGAAAAATTTTTCGCCTTCTCAACCATTCCTTGGCTTCAAACTCCCATATCTCGCGAACGGATTGACCTTACTCAAAAATTCCTGTTGCGTCTGAAAGTAGAAACTCGCCCGATTACAGCGGTATGTGTATTTTTTCCCTAGGCCATTCTGGTTAAGCGTTTGGAGCAGCAGAATTGCGAAAAATTTTTTGCCTTCTCAACAATTCCTTGGCTTCAAACTCCCATGCCTCGCGAACGGATTGACCTAACCCAAAAATTCCTATTGCATCTGAAAGTAGAAACTCGCCCGATTACAGCGGTATGTGTATTTTTTCCCTAGGCCATTCTGGTTAAGCGTTTGGAGCAGCTGAATTGCGAAAAATTTTTTGCTTTCTCAACCAATTCTTGGCTTCAAACTCCCATATCTGGCGAACGGATTGACCTAACCCAAAAATTCCTATTGCATCTGAAAGTAGAAACTCGCCCGATTACAACGGTATGTGTATTTTTTCCCTAGGCCATTCTGGTTAAGCGTTTGGAGCAGCAGAATTGCGAAAAATTTGTTGTCTTCTCAACCATTTCTTAGCGTCAAACTCCCATATCTCTCGAACGGATTGCCTTACCCCAAAAATTCCTGTTGCATCTGAAAGTAGAAACTCGCCCGATTACAACGGTATGTGTATTTTTTCCCTAGGCCATTCTTGTTAAGCGTTTGGAGCAGCAGAATTGCGAAAAATTTTTTGCCTTCTCAACCATTTCTTGGCTTCATACTCCCATATCTCGCGAACGGATTGACCTAACCCAAAAATTCCTACTGCATCTGAAAGTAGAAACTCGCCCGATTACAACGGTATGTGTATTTTTTCCCTAGGCCATTCTGGTTAAGCGTTTGGAGCAGCAGAATTGCGAAAAATTTGATGTCTCCTCAACCATTTCTTAGCGTCAAACTCCCATATCTCGCGAACGGATTGACCTAACCCAAAAATTCCTGTTGCGTCTGAAAGTAGAAACTCGCCCGATTACAGCGGTATGTGTATTTTTACCCTAGTCCATTCTTGTTAAGCGTTTGGAGCAGCAGAATTTCGAAAAATTTTTTGCCTTCTCAACAATTCCTTGGCTTCAAACTCCCATGTCTTGCGAACGGATTGACCTAACCCAAAAAATCCTATTGCATCTGAAAGTAGAAACTCGCCCGATTACAGCGGTATGTGTATTTTTTCCCTAGGCCATTCTGGTTAAGCGTTTGGAGCAGCTGAATTGCGAAAAATTTTTTGCTTTCTCAACCAATTCTTGGCTTCAAACTCCCATATCTGGCGAACGGATTGACCTAACCCAAAAATTCCTATTGCATCTGAAAGTAGAAACTCGCCCGATTACAACGGTATGTGTATTTTTTCCCTAGGCCATTCTGGTTAAGCGTTTGGAGCAGCAGAATTGCGAAAAATTTGTTGTCTTCTCAACCATTTCTTAGCGTCAAACTCCCATATCTCTGGAACGGATTGACATAACCCAAAAATTCCTGTTGCATCTGAAAGTAGAAACTCGCCCGATTACAACGGTATGTGTATTTTTTCCCTAGGCCATTCTTGTTAAGCGTTTGGAGCAGCAGAATTGCGAAAAATTTTTTCCCTTCTCAACCATTTCTTGGCTTCATACTCCCATATCTCGCGAACGGATTGACCTAACCCAAAAATTCCTACTGCATCTGAAAGTAGAAACTCGCCCGATTACAACGGTATGTGTATTTTTTCCCTAGGCCATTCTGGTTAAGCGTTTGGAGCAGCAGAATTGCGAAAAATTTGTTGTCCTCTTAACCATTTCTTAACGTCAAACTCCCATATCTCGCGAACGGATTGACCTAACCCAAAAATTCCTGTTGCATCTGAAAGTAGAAACTCCCCCGATTACAACGGTATGTGTATTTTTTCCCTAGGCCATTCTGGTTAAGCGTTTGGAGCAGCAGAATTGCGAAAAATTTTTTGCCTTCTCAACCATTTCTTGGCTTCAAACTCCCATATCTCGCGAACGGATTGACCTAACCCAAAAATTCCTATTGCATCTGAAAGTAGAAACTCGCCCGATTACAGCGGTATGTGTATTTTTTCCCTAGGCCATTCTGGTTAAGCGTTTGGAGCAGCTGAATTGCGAAAAATTTTTTGCCTTCTCAACCATTCCTTGGCTTCAAACTCCCATATCTCGCGAACGGATTGACCTAACTCAAAAATTCCTGTTGCGTCTGAAAGCAGAAACTCGCCCGATTACAGCGGTGTGTGTATTTTTACACTAGGCCATTCTTGTTAAGCGTTTGGAGCAGCAGAATTGCGAAAAATTTTTCGCCTTCTCAACCATTCCTTGGCTTCAAACTCCCATATCTCGCGAACGGATTGACCTAACTCAAAAATTCCTGTTGCGTCTGAAAGTAGAAACTCGCCCGATTACAGCGGTATGTGTATTTTTTCCCTAGGCCATTCTGGTTAAGCGTTTGGAGCAGCAGAATTGCGAAAAATTTGATGTCTCCTCAACCATTTCTTAGCGTCAAACTCCCATATCTCGCGAACGGATTGACCTAACCCAAAAATTCCTGTTGCATCTGAAAGTAGAAACTCGCCCGATTACAACGGTATGTGTATTTTTTCCCTAGGCCATTCTGGTTAAGCGTTTGGAGCAGCAGAATTGCGAAAAATTTGATGTCTCCTCAACCATTTCTTAGCGTCAAACTCCCATATCTCGCGAACGGATTGACCTAACCCAAAAATTCCTGTTGCATCTGAAAGTAGAAACTCGCCCGATTACAACGGTATGTGTATTTTTTCCCTAGGCCATTCTGGTTAAGCGTTTGGAGCAGCAGAATTGCGAAAAATTTTTCGCCTTCTCAACCATTCCTTCGCTTCAAACTCCCATATCTCGCGAACGGATTGACCTAACTCAAAAATTCCTGTTGCGTCTGAAAGCAGAAACTCGCCCGATTACAGCGGTGTGTGTATTTTTACACTAGGCCATTCTTGTTAAGCGTTTGGAGCAGCAGAATTGCGAAAAATTTTTCGCCTTCTCAACCATTCCTTGGCTTCAAACTCCCATATCTCGCGAACGGATTGACCTAACTCAAAAATTCCTGTTGCGTCTGAAAGTAGAAACTCGCCCGATTACAGCGGTATGTGTATTTTTTCCCTAGGCCATTCTGGTTAAGCGTTTGGAGCAGCAGAATTGCGAAAAATTTGATGTCTCCTCAACCATTTCTTAGCGTCAAACTCCCATATCTCGCGAACGGATTGACCTAACCCAAAAATTCCTGTTGCATCTGAAAGTAGAAACTCGCCCGATTACAACGGTATGTGTATTTTTTCCCTAGGCCATTCTGGTTAAGCGTTTGGAGCAGCAGAATTGCGAAAAATTTTTCGCCTTCTCAACCATTCCTTGGCTTCAAACTCCCATATCTCGCGAACGGATTGACCTAACTCAAAAATTCCTGTTGCGTCTGAAAGTAGAAACTCGCCCGATTACAGCGGTATGTGTATTTTTTCCCTAGGCCATTCTGGTTAAGCGTTTGGAGCAGCAGAATTGCGAAAAATTTGATGTCTCCTCAACCATTTCTTAGCGTCAAACTCCCATATCTCGCGAACGGATTGACCTAACCCAAAAATTCCTGTTGCATCTGAAAGTAGAAACTCGCCCGATTACAACGGTATGTGTATTTTTTCCCTAGGCCATTCTGGTTAAGCGTTTGGAGCAGCAGAATTGCGAAAAATTTTTCGCCTTCTCAACCATTCCTTGGTGTCAAACTCCCATATCTCGCGAACGGATTGACCTAACCCAAAAATTCCTACTGCATCTGAAAGTAGAAACTCGCCCGATTACAACGGTATGTGTATTTTTTCCCTAGGCCATTCTGGTTAAGCGTTTGGAGCAGCAGAATTGCGAAAAATTTGTTGTCCTCTCAACCATTTCTTAGCGTCAAACTCGCATACCTCGCGAACGGATTGACCTAACCCAAAAATTCCTGTAGCGTCTGAAAGTAGAAACTCGCCCAATTACAACGGTATGTGTATTTTTTCCCTAGGCCATTCTTGTTAAGCGTTTGGAGCAGCAGAATTGCGAAAAATTTTTTGCCTTCTCAACCATTTCTTGGCTTCAAACTCCCATATCTCGCGAACGGATTGACCTAACCCAAAAATTCCTACTGCATCTGAAAGTAGAAACTCGCCCGATTACAACGGTATGTGTATTTTTTCCCTAGGCCATTCTGGTTAAGCGTTTGGAGCAGCAGAATTGCGAAAAATTTGTTGTCCTCTTAACCATTTCTTAACGTCAAACTCCCATATCTCGCGAACGGATTGACCTAACCCAAAAATTCCTGTTGCATCTGAAAGTAGAAACTCCCCCGATTACAACGGTATGTGTATTTTTTCCCTAGGCCATTCTGGTTAAGCGTTTGGAGCAGCAGAATTGCGAAAAATTTTTTGCCTTCTCAACCATTTCTTGGCTTCAAACTCCCATATCTCGCGAACGGATTGACCTAACCCAAAAATTCCTATTGCATCTGAAAGTAGAAACTCGCCCGATTACAGCGGTATGTGTATTTTTTCCCTAGGCCATTCTGGTTAAGCGTTTGGAGCAGCTGAATTGCGAAAAATTTTTTGCCTTCTCAACCATTCCTTGGCTTCAAACTCCCATATCTCGCGAACGGATTGACCTAACTCAAAAATTCCTGTTGCGTCTGAAAGCAGAAACTCGCCCGATTACAGCGGTGTGTGTATTTTTACACTAGGCCATTCTTGTTAAGCGTTTGGAGCAGCAGAATTGCGAAAAATTTTTCGCCTTCTCAACCATTCCTTGGCTTCAAACTCCCATATCTCGCGAACGGATTGACCTAACTCAAAAATTCCTGTTGCGTCTGAAAGTAGAAACTCGCCCGATTACAGCGGTATGTGTATTTTTTCCCTAGGCCATTCTGGTTAAGCGTTTGGAGCAGCAGAATTGCGAAAAATTTGATGTCTCCTCAACCATTTCTTAGCGTCAAACTCCCATATCTCGCGAACGGATTGACCTAACCCAAAAATTCCTGTTGCATCTGAAAGTAGAAACTCGCCCGATTACAACGGTATGTGTATTTTTTCCCTAGGCCATTCTGGTTAAGCGTTTGGAGCAGCAGAATTGCGAAAAATTTTTCGCCTTCTCAACCATTCCTTGGCTTCAAACTCCCATATCTCGCGAACGGATTGACCTAACTCAAAAATTCCTGTTGCGTCTGAAAGTAGAAACTCGCCCGATTACAGCGGTATGTGTATTTTTTCCCTAGGCCATTCTGGTTAAGCGTTTGGAGCAGCAGAATTGCGAAAAATTTGATGTCTCCTCAACCATTTCTTAGCGTCAAACTCCCATATCTCGCGAACGGATTGACCTAACCCAAAAATTCCTGTTGCATCTGAAAGTAGAAACTCGCCCGATTACAACGGTATGTGTATTTTTTCCCTAGGCCATTCTGGTTAAGCGTTTGGAGCAGCAGAATTGCGAAAAATTTTTCGCCTTCTCAACCATTCCTTCGCTTCAAACTCCCATATCTCGCGAACGGATTGACCTAACTCAAAAATTCCTGTTGCGTCTGAAAGTAGAAACTCGCCCGATTACAGCGGTATGTGTATTTTTACCCTAGGCCATTCTTGTTAAGCGTTTGGAGCAGCAGAATTGCGAAAAATTTTTCGCCTTCTCAACCATTCCTTGGTGTCAAACTCCCATATCTCGCGAACGGATTGACCTAACCCAAAAATTTCTACTGCATCTGAAAGTAGAAACTCGCCCGATTACAACGGTATGTGTATTTTTTCCCTAGGCCATTCTGGTTAAGCGTTTGGAGCAGCAGAATTGCGAAAAATTTGTTGTCCTCTCAACCATTTCTTAGCGTCAAACTCCCATACCTCGCAAACGGATTGACCTAACCCAAAAATTCCTGTAGCGTCTGAAAGTAGAAACTCGCCCAATTACAACGATATGTGTATTTTTTCCCTAGGCCATTCTTATTAAGCGTTTGGAGCAGCAGAATTGCGAAAAATTTTTTGCCTTCTCAACCATTTCTTGGCTTCAAACTCCCATATCTCGCGAACGGATTGACCTAACCCAAAAATTCCTACTGCATCTGAAAGTAGAAACTCGCCCGATTACAGCGGTTTGTGTATTTTTTCCCTAGGCCATTCTGGTTAAGCGTTTGGAGCAGCAGAATTGCGAAAAATATTTTGCCTTCTCAACCATTCCTTGGCTTCAAACTCCCATATCTCGCGAACGGATTGACCTAACTCAAAAATTCCTGTTGCGTCTGAAAGTAGAAACTCGCCCGATTACAGCGGTATGTGTATTTTTTCCCTAGGCCATTCTGGTTAAGCGTTTGGAGCAGCTGAATTGCGAAAAATTCTTTGCTTTCTCAACCATTTCTTGGCTTCAAACTCCCATATCTCGCGAACGGATTGACCTAACCCAAAAATTCCTGTTGCAACTGAAAGTAGAAACTCGCCCGATTACAACGGTATGTGTATTTTTTCCCTAGGCCATTCTGGTTAAGCGTTTGGAGCAGCAGAAGTGCGAAAAATTTGTTGTCTTCTCAACCATTTCTTAGCTTCAAACTCCCATATCTCGCGAACGGATTGACCTAACCAAAAAATTCCTGTTGCATCTGAATGTAGAAACTCGCCCGATTACAACGGTATGTGTATTTTTTCCCTAGGCCATTCTTGTTAAGCGTGTGGAGCAGCAGAATTGTGAAAAATTTTTTGCCTTCTCAACCATTTCTTGGCTTCAAACTCCCATATCTCGCGAACGGATTGACCTAACCCAAAAATTCCTACTGCATCTGAAAGTAGAAACTCGCCCGATTACAACGGTATGTGTATTTTTTCCCTAGGCCATTCTTGTTAAGCGTTTGGAGCAGCAGAATTGCGAAAAATTTTTTGCCTTCTCAACCATTTCTTGGCTTCAAACTCCCATATCTCGCGAACTGATTGACCTAACCCAAAAATTCCTACTGCATCTGAAAGTAGAAACTCGCCCGATTACAGCGGTATGTGTATTTTTTCCCTAGGCCAATCTGGTTCAGCGTTTGGAGCAGCAGAATTGCGAAAAATTTGATGTCTCCTCAACAATTTCTTAGCGTCAAACTCCCATATCTCGCGAACGGATTGACCTAACCCAAAAATTCCTATTGTATCTGAAAGTAGAAACTCGCCCGATAACAGCGGTATGTGTATTTTTTCCCTAGGCCATTCTGGTTAAGCGTTTGGAGCAGCAGAATTGCGAAAAATTTTTTGCATTCTCAACCATTTCTTGGCTTCAAACTCCCATATCTCGCGAACGGATTGACCTAACCCAAAAATTCCTATTGCATCTGAAAGTAGAAACTCGCCCGATTACAACGGTATGTGTATTTTTTCCCTAGGCCATTCTTGTTAAGCGTTTGGAGCAGCAGAATTGCGAAAAATTTTTTGCCTTCTCAACCATTTCTTGGCTTCAAACTCCCATATCTCGCGAACTGATTGACCTAACCCAAAAATTCCTACTGCATCTGAAAGTAGAAACTCGCCCGATTACAGCGGTATGTGTATTTTTTCCCTAGGCCAATCTGGTTCAGCGTTTGGAGCAGCAGAATTGCGAAAAATTTGATGTCTCCTCAACAATTTCTTAGCGTCAAACTCCCATATCTCGCGAACGGATTGACCTAACCCAAAAATTCCTATTGTATCTGAAAGTAGAAACTCGCCCGATAACAGCGGTATGTGTATTTTTTCCCTAGGCCATTCTGGTTAAGCGTTTGGAGCAGCAGAATTGCGAAAAATTTTTTGCCTTCTCAACCATTTCTTGGCTTCAAACTCCCATATCTCGCGAACGGATTGACCTAACCCAAAAATTCCTATTGCATCTGAAAGTAGAAACTCGCCCGATTACAACGGTATGTGTATTTTTTCCCTAGGCCATTCTGGTTAAGCGTTTGGAGCAGCAGAAGTGCGAAAAATTTGTTGTCTTCTCAACCATTTCTTAGCTTCAAACTCCCATATCTCGCGAACGGATTGACCTAACCCAAAAATTCCTATTGTATCTGAAAGTAGAAACTCGCCCGATAAAAGCGGTATGTGTATTTTTTCCCTAGGCCATTCTGGTTAAGCGTTTGGAGCAGCAGAATTGCGAAAAATTTTTTGCCTTCTCAACCATTTCTTGGCTTCAAACTCCCATATCTCGCGAACGGATTGACCTAATACAAAAATTCCTGTTGCATCTGAAAGTAGAAACTCGCCCGATTACAACGGTATGTGTATTTTTTCCCTAGGCCATTCTTGTTAAGCGTTTGGAGCAGCAGAATTGCGAAAAATTTTCTGCCTTCTCAACCATTTCTTGGCTTCAAACTCCCATATCTCGCGAACGGATTGTCCTAACCCAAAAATTCCTGTTGCATCTGAAAGTAGAAACTCGCCCGATTACAACGGTATGTGTATTTTTTCCCTAGGCCATTCTGGTTAAGCGTGTGGAGCAGCAGAATTGCGAAAAATTTTTTGTCTTCTCAACCATTTCTTGGCTTCAAACTCCCATATCTCGCGATCGGATTGACCTAACCCAAAAATTCCTACTGCATCTGAAAGTAGAAACTCGCCCGATTACAACGGTATGTGTATTTTTTCCCTAGGCCATTCTGGTTAAGCGTTTGGAGCAGCAGAATTGCGAAAAATTTGTTGTCCTCTCAACCATTTCTTAGCGTCAAACTCCCATATCTCGTGAACGGATTGACATAACCCAAAAATTCCTGTAGCGTCTGAAAGTAGAAACTCGCCCGATTACAACGGTATGTGTATTTTTACCCTAGGCCATTCTTGTTAAGCGTTTGGAGCAGCAGAATTGCGAAAAATTTTTCGCCTTCTCAACCATTCCTTGGCTTCAAACTCCCATATCTCGCGAACGGATTGACCTAACTCAAAAATTCCTGTTATGTCTGAAAGTAGAAACTCGCCCGATTACAGTGGTATGTGTATTTTTTCCCTAGGCCATTCTGGTTCAGCGTTTGGAGCAGCAGAATTGCGAAAAATTTTATGTCTCCTCAACAATTTCTTAGCGTCAAACTCCCATATCTCGCGAACGGATTGACATAACCCAAAAATTCCTGTTGCACCTGAAAGTAGAAACTCGCCCGATTACAACGGTATGTGTATTTTTTCCCTAGGCCATTCTGGTTAAGCGTTTGGAGCAGCAGAATTGCGAAAAATTTTTTGCCTTCACAACCATTTCTTGGCTTCAAACTCCCATATCTCGCGAACGGATTGACCTAATACAAAAATTCCTGTTGCATCTGAAAGTAGAAACTCGCCCGATTACAACGGTATGTGTATTTTTTCCCTAGGCCATTCTTGTTAAGCGTTTGGAGCAGCAGAATTGCGAAAAATTTTCTGCCTTCTCAACCATTTCTTGGCTTCAAACTCCCATATCTCGCGAACGGATTGTCCTAACCCAAAAATTCCTGTTGCATCTGAAAGTAGAAACTCGCCCGATTACAACGGTATGTGTATTTTTTCCCTAGGCCATTCTGGTTAAGCGTGTGGAGCAGCAGAATTGCGAAAAATTTTTTGTCTTCTCAACCATTTCTTGGCTTCAAACTCCCATATCTCGCGATCGGATTGACATAACCCAAAAATTCCTACTGCATCTGAAAGTAGAAACTCGCCCGATTACAACGGTATGTGTATTTTTTCCCTAGGCCATTCTGGTTAAGCGTTTGGAGCAGCAGAATTGCGAAAAATTTGTTGTCCTCTCAACCATTTCTTAGCGTCAAACTCCCATATCTCGGGAACGGATTGACATAACCCAAAAATTCCTGTAGCGTCTGAAAGTAGAAACTCGCCCGATTACAACGGTATGTGTATTTTTACCCTAGGCCATTCTTGTTAAGCGTTTGGAGCAGCAGAATTGCGAAAAATTTTTCGCCTTCTCAACCATTCCTTCGCTTCAAACTCCCATATCTCGCGAACGGATTGACCTAACTCAAAAATTCCTGTTATGTCTGAAAGTAGAAACTCGCCCGATTACAGTGGTATGTGTATTTTTTCCCTAGGCCATTCTGGTTCAGCGTTTGGAGCAGCAGAATTGCGAAAAATTTTATGTCTCCTCAACAATTTCTTAGCGTCAAACTCCCATATCTCGTGAACGGATTGACCTAACCCAAAAATTCCTGTAGCGTCTGAAAGTAGAAACTCGCCCGATTACAACGGTATGTGTATTTTAACCCTAGGCCATTCTTGTTAAGCGTTTGGAGCAGCAGAATTGCGAAAAATTTTTCGCCTTCTCAACCATTCCTTGGCTTCAAACTCCCATATCTCGCGAACGGATTGACCTAACTCAAAAATTCCTGTTATGTCTGAAAGTAGAAACTCGCCCGATTACAGTGGTATGTGTATTTTTTCCCTAGGCCATTCTGGTTTAGCGTTTGGAGCAGCAGAATTGCGAAAAATTTTATGTCTCCTCAACAATTTCTTAGCGTCAAACTCCCATATCTCGCGAACGGATTGACATAACCCAAAAATTCCTGTTGCATCTGAAAGTAGAATCTCGCCCGATTACAACGGTATGTGTATTTTTTCCCTAGGCCATTCTGGTTAAGCGTTTGGAGCAGCAGAATTGCGAAAAATTTTTTGCCTTCTCAACCATTCCTTGGCTTCAAACTCCCATGTCTCGCGAACGGATTGACCTAACTCAAAAATTCCTGTTGCGTTTGAAAGTAGAAACTCGCCCGATTACAGCGGTATGTGTATTTTTTCCCTAGGCCATTCTGGTTAAGCGTTTGGAGCAGCAGAATTGCGAAAAATTTTTTGCCTTCTCAACCATTTCTTGGCTTCAAACTCCCATATCTCGCGAACGGATTGACCTAATACAAAAATTCCTGTTGCATCTGAAAGTAGAAACTCGCCCGATTACAACGGTATGTGTATTTTTTCCCTAGGCCATCCTTGTTAAGCGTTTGGAGCAGCAGAATTGCGAAAAATTTTCTGCCTTCTCAACCATTTCTTGGCTTCAAATTCCCATATCTCGCGAACGGATTGTCCTAACCCAAAAATTCCTGTTGCATCTGAAAGTAGAAACTCGCCCGATTACAACGGTATGTGTATTTTTTCCCTAGGCCATTCTGGTTAAGCGTGTGGAGCAGCAGAATTGCGAAAAA
Organism: Ptiloglossa arizonensis; assembly: GCF_051014685.1. Lineage (NCBI taxonomy): Eukaryota > Metazoa > Arthropoda > Insecta > Hymenoptera > Colletidae > Ptiloglossa > Ptiloglossa arizonensis. The sequence continues at coordinate 182,170 of NW_027479153.1, read as the reverse complement.
TTTTTTGTCTTCTCAACCATTTCTTGGCTTCAAACTCCCATATCTCGCGATCAGATTGACCTAACCCAAAAATTCCTACTGCATCTGAAAGTAGAAACTCGCCCGATTACAACGGTATGTGTATTTTTTCCCTAGGCCATTCTGGTTAAGCGTTTGGAGCAGCAGAATTGCGAAAAATTTGTTGTCCTCTCAACCATTTCTTAGCGTCAAACTCCCATATCTCGTGAACGGATTGACCTAACCCAAAAATTCCTGTAGCGTCTGAAAGTAGAAACTCGCCCGATTACAACGGTATGTGTATTTTAACCCTAGGCCATTCTTGTTAAGCGTTTGGAGCAGCAGAATTGCGAAAAATTTTTCGCCTTCTCAACCATTCCTTGGCTTCAAACTCCCATATCTCGCGAACGGATTGACCTAACTCAAAAATTCCTGTTATGTCTGAAAGTAGAAACTCGCCCGATTACAGTGGTATGTGTATTTTTTCCCTAGGCCATTCTGGTTTAGCGTTTGGAGCAGCAGAATTGCGAAAAATTTTATGTCTCCTCAACAATTTCTTAGCGTCAAACTCCCATATCTCGCGAACGGATTGACATAACCCAAAAATTCCTGTTGCATCTGAAAGTAGAATCTCGCCCGATTACAACGGTATGTGTATTTTTTCCCTAGGCCATTCTGGTTAAGCGTTTGGAGCAGCAGAATTGCGAAAAATTTTTTGCCTTCTCAACCATTCCTTGGCTTCAAACTCCCATGTCTCGCGAACGGATTGACCTAACTCAAAAATTCCTGTTGCGTTTGAAAGTAGAAACTCGCCCGATTACAGCGGTATGTGTATTTTTTCCCTAGGCCATTCTGGTTAAGCGTTTGGAGCAGCAGAATTGCGAAAAATTTTTTGCCTTCTCAACCATTTCTTGGCTTCAAACTCCCATATCTCGCGAACGGATTGACCTAATACAAAAATTCCTGTTGCATCTGAAAGTAGAAACTCGCCCGATTACAACGGTATGTGTATTTTTTCCCTAGGCCATTCTTGTTAAGCGTTTGGAGCAGCAGAATTGCGAAAAATTTTCTGCCTTCTCAACCATTTCTTGGCTTCAAACTCCCATATCTCGCGAACGGATTGTCCTAACCCAAAAATTCCTGTTGCATCTGAAAGTAGAAACTCGCCCGATTACAACGGTATGTGTATTTTTTCCCTAGGCCATTCTGGTTAAGCGTGTGGAGCAGCAGAATTGCGAAAAATTTTTTGTCTTCTCAACCATTTCTTGGCTTCAAACTCCCATATCTCGCGATCGGATTGACCTAACCCAAAAATTCCTACTGCATCTGAAAGTAGAAACTCGCCCGATTACAACGGTATGTGTATTTTTTCCCTGGGCCATTCTGGTTAAGCGTTTGGAGCAGCAGAATTGCGAAAAATTTGTTGTCCTCTCAACCATTTCTTAGCGTCAAACTCCCATATCTCGTGAACGGATTGACATAACCCAAAAATTCCTGTTGCATCTGAAAGTAGAATCTCGCCCGATTACAACGGTATGTGTATTTTTTCCCTAGGCCATTCTGGTTAAGCGTTTGGAGCAGCAGAATTGCGAAAAATTTTTTGCCTTCTCAACCATTCCTTGGCTTCAAACTCCCATGTCTCGCGAACGGATTGACCTAACTCAAAAATTCCTGTTGCGTTTGAAAGTAGAAACTCGCCCGATTACAGCGGTATGTGTATTTTTTCCCTAGGCCATTCTGGTTAAGCGTTTGGAGCAGCAGAATTGCGAAAAATTTTTTGCCTTCTCAACCATTTCTTGGCTTCAAACTCCCATATCTCGCGAACGGATTGACCTAATACAAAAATTCCTGTTGCATCTGAAAGTAGAAACTCGCCCGATTACAACGGTATGTGTATTTTTTCCCTAGGCCATTCTTGTTAAGCGTTTGGAGCAGCAGAATTGCGAAAAATTTTCTGCCTTCTCAACCATTTCTTGGCTTCAAACTCCCATATCTCGCGAACGGATTGTCCTAACCCAAAAATTCCTGTTGCATCTGAAAGTAGAAACTCGCCCGATTACAACGGTATGTGTATTTTTTCCCTAGGCCATTCTGGTTAAGCGTGTGGAGCAGCAGAATTGCGAAAAATTTTTTGTCTTCTCAACCATTTCTTGGCTTCAAACTCCCATATCTCGCGATCGGATTGACCTAACCCAAAAATTCCTACTGCATCTGAAAGTAGAAACTCGCCCGATTACAACGGTATGTGTATTTTTTCCCTGGGCCATTCTGGTTAAGCGTTTGGAGCAGCAGAATTGCGAAAAATTTGTTGTCCTCTCAACCATTTCTTAGCGTCAAACTCCCATATCTCGTGAACGGATTGACATAACCCAAAAATTCCTGTAGCGTCTGAAAGTAGAAACTCGCCCGATTACAACGGTATGTGTATTTTTACCCTAGGCCATTCTTGTTAAGCGTTTGGAGCAGCAGAATTGCGAAAAATTTTTCGCCTTCTCAACCATTCCTTGGCTTCAAACTCCCATATCTCGCGAACGGATTGACCTAACTCAAAAATTCCTGTTATGTCTGAAAGTAGAAACTCGCCCGATTACAGTGGTATGTGTATTTTTTCCCTAGGCCATTCTGGTTCAGCGTTTGGAGCAGCAGAATTGCGAAAAATTTTTTGCCTTCTCAACCATTTCTTGGCTTCAAACTCCCATATCTCGCGAACGGATTGACCTAACCCAAAAATTCCTATTGCAGCTGAAAGTAGAATCTCGCCCGATTACAACGGTATGTGTATTTTTTCCCTAGGCCATTCTGGTTAAGCGTTTGGAGCAGCAGAATTGCGAAAAATTTGTTGTCTTCTCAACCATTTCTTAGCGTCAAACTCCCATATCTCGCGAACGGATTGACCTAACCCAAAAATTCCTGTTGCATCTGAAAGTAGAATCTCGCCCGATTACAACGGTATGTGTATTTTTTCCCTAGGCCATTCTGGTTAAGCGTTTGGAGCAGCAGAATTGCGAAAAATTTTTTGCCTTCTCAACCATTCCTTGGCTTCAAACTCCCATGTCTCGCGAACGGATTGACCTAACTCAAAAATTCCTGTTGCGTTTGAAAGTAGAAACTCGCCCGATTACAGCGGTATGTGTATTTTTTCCCTAGGCCATTCTGGTTAAGCGTTTGGAGCAGCAGAATTGCGAAAAATTTTTTGCCTTCTCAACCATTTCTTGGCTTCAAACTCCCATATCTCGCGAACGGATTGACCTAACCCAAAAATTCCTATTGCATCTGAAAGTAGAAACTCGCCCGATTACAACGGTATGTGTATTTTTTCCCTAGGCCATTCTGGTTAAGCGTTTGGAGCAGCAGAAGTGCGAAAAATTTGTTGTCTTCTCAACCATTTCTTAGCTTCAAACTCCCATATCTCGCGAACGGATTGACCTAACCCAAAAATTCCTATTGTATCTGAAAGTAGAAACTCGCCCGATAACAGCGGTATGTGTATTTTTTCCCTAGGCCATTCTGGTTAAGCGTTTGGAGCAGCAGAATTGCGAAAAATTTTTTGCCTCCTCAACCATTTCTTGGCTTCAAACTCCCATATCTCGCGAACGGATTGACGTAATACAAAAATTCCTGTTGCATCTGAAAGTAGAAACTCGCCCGATTACAACGGTATGTGTATTTTTTCCCTAGGCCATTCTTGTTAAGCGTTTGGAGCAGCAGAATTGCGAAAAATTTTCTGCCTTCTCAACCATTTCTTGGCTTCAAACTCCCATATCTCGCGAACGGATTGTCCTAACCCAAAAATTCCTGTTGCATCTGAAAGTAGAAACTCGCCCGATTACAACGGTATGTGTATTTTTTCCCTAGGCCATTCTGGTTAAGCGTGTGGAGCAGCAGAATTGCGAAAAATTTTTTGTCTTCTCAACCATTTCTTGGCTTCAAACTCCCATATCTCGCGATCGGATTGACCTAACCCAAAAATTCCTACTGCATCTGAAAGTAGAAACTCGCCCGATTACAACGGTATGTGTATTTTTTCCCTGGGCCATTCTGGTTAAGCGTTTGGAGCAGCAGAATTGCGAAAAATTTGTTGTCCTCTCAACCATTTCTTAGCGTCAAACTCCCATATCTCGTGAACGGATTGACATAACCCAAAAATTCCTGTAGCGTCTGAAAGTAGAAACTCGCCCGATTACAACGGTATGTGTATTTTTACCCTAGGCCATTCTTGTTAAGCGTTTGGAGCAGCAGAATTGCGAAAAATTTTTCGCCTTCTCAACCATTCCTTGGCTTCAAACTCCCATATCTCGCGAACGGATTGACCTAACTCAAAAATTCCTGTTATGTCTGAAAGTAGAAACTCGCCCGATTACAGTGGTATGTGTATTTTTTCCCTAGGCCATTCTGGTTCAGCGTTTGGAGCAGCAGAATTGCGAAAAATTTTATGTCTCCTCAACAATTTCTTAGCGTCAAACTCCCATATCTCGCGAACGGATTGACATAACCCAAAAATTCCTGTTGCATCTGAAAGTAGAAACTCGCCCGATTACAACGGTATGTGTATTTTTTCCCTAGGCCATTCTGGTTAAGCGCTTGGAGCAGCAGAATTGCGAAAAATATTTTGCCTTCTCAACCATTCCTTGGCTTCAAACTCCCATATCTCGCGAACGGATTGACCTAACCCAAAAATTCCTATTGCAGCTGAAAGTAGAATCTCGCCCGATTACAACGGTATGTGTATTTTTTCCCTAGGCCATTCTGGTTAAGCGTTTGGAGCAGCAGAATTGCGAAAAATTTGTTGTCTTCTCAACCATTTCTTAGCGTCAAACTCCCATATCTCGCGAACGGATTGACCTAACCCAAAAATTCCTGTTGCATCTGAAAGTAGAATCTCGCCCGATTACAACGGTATGTGTATTTTTTCCCTAGGCCATTCTGGTTAAGCGTTTGGAGCAGCAGAATTGCGAAAAATTTTTTGCCTTCTCAACCATTCCTTGGCTTCAAACTCCCATGTCTCGCGAACGGATTGACCTAACTCAAAAATTCCTGTTGCGTTTGAAAGTAGAAACTCGCCCGATTACAGCGGTATGTGTATTTTTTCCCTAGGCCATTCTGGTTAAGCGTTTGGAGCAGCAGAATTGCGAAAAATTTTTTGCCTTCTCAACCATTTCTTGGCTTCAAACTCCCATATCTCGCGAACGGATTGACCTAACCCAAAAATTCCTATTGCATCTGAAAGTAGAAACTCGCCCGATTACAACGGTATGTGTATTTTTTCCCTAGGCCATTCTGGTTAAGCGTTTGGAGCAGCAGAAGTGCGAAAAATTTGTTGTCTTCTCAACCATTTCTTAGCTTCAAACTCCCATATCTCGCGAACGGATTGACCTAACCCAAAAATTCCTATTGTATCTGAAAGTAGAAACTCGCCCGATAACAGCGGTATGTGTATTTTTTCCCTAGGCCATTCTGGTTAAGCGTTTGGAGCAGCAGAATTGCGAAAAATTTTTTGCCTCCTCAACCATTTCTTGGCTTCAAACTCCCATATCTCGCGAACGGATTGACCTAATACAAAAATTCCTGTTGCATCTGAAAGTAGAAACTCGCCCGATTACAACGGTATGTGTATTTTTTCCCTAGGCCATTCTTGTTAAGCGTTTGGAGCAGCAGAATTGCGAAAAATTTTCTGCCTTCTCAACCATTTCTTGGCTTCAAACTCCCATATCTCGCGAACGGATTGTCCTAACCCAAAAATTCCTGTTGCATCTGAAAGTAGAAACTCGCCCGATTACAACGGTATGTGTATTTTTTCCCTAGGCCATTCTGGTTAAGCGTGTGGAGCAGCAGAATTGCGAAAAATTTTTTGTCTTCTCAACCATTTCTTGGCTTCAAACTCCCATATCTCGCGATCGGATTGACCTAACCCAAAAATTCCTACTGCATCTGAAAGTAGAAACTCGCCCGATTACAACGGTATGTGTATTTTTTCCCTGGGCCATTCTGGTTAAGCGTTTGGAGCAGCAGAATTGCGAAAAATTTGTTGTCCTCTCAACCATTTCTTAGCGTCAAACTCCCATATCTCGTGAACGGATTGACATAACCCAAAAATTCCTGTAGCGTCTGAAAGTAGAAACTCGCCCGATTACAACGGTATGTGTATTTTTACCCTAGGCCATTCTTGTTAAGCGTTTGGAGCAGCAGAATTGCGAAAAATTTTTCGCCTTCTCAACCATTCCTTGGCTTCAAACTCCCATATCTCGCGAACGGATTGACCTAACTCAAAAATTCCTGTTATGTCTGAAAGTAGAAACTCGCCCGATTACAGTGGTATGTGTATTTTTTCCCTAGGCCATTCTGGTTCAGCGTTTGGAGCAGCAGAATTGCGAAAAATTTTATGTCTCCTCAACAATTTCTTAGCGTCAAACTCCCATATCTCGCGAACGGATTGACATAACCCAAAAATTCCTGTTGCATCTGAAAGTAGAAACTCGCCCGATTACAACGGTATGTGTATTTTTTCCCTAGGCCATTCTGGTTAAGCGCTTGGAGCAGCAGAATTGCGAAAAATATTTTGCCTTCTCAACCATTCCTTGGCTTCAAACTCCCATATCTCGCGAACGGATTGACCTAACCCAAAAATTCCTGTTGCATCTGAAAGTAGAAACTCGCCCGATTACAACGGTATGTGTATTTTTTCCCTAGGCCATTCTGGTTAAGCGTTTGGAGCAGCAGAATTGCGAAAAATATTTTGCCTTCTCAACCATTCGTTGGCTTCAAACTCCCATATCTCGCGAACGGATTGACCTAACTCAAAAATTCCTGTTGCGTCTGAAAGTAGAAACTCGCCCGATTACAGCGGTATGTGTATTTTTTCCCTAGGCCATTCTGGTTAAGCGTTTGGAGCAGCTGAATTGCGAAAAATTCTTTGCTTTCTCAACCATTTCTTGGCTTCAAACTCCCATATCTCGCGAACGGATTGACTTAACCCAAAAATTCCTATTGTATCTGAAAGTAGAAACTCGCCCGATAACAGCGGTATGTGTATTTTTTCCCTAGGCCATTCTGGTTAAGCGTTTGGAGCAGCAGAATTGCGAAAAATTTTTTGCCTTCTCAACCATTTCTTGGCTTCAAACTCCCATATCTCGCGAACGGATTGACCTAACCCAAAAATTCCTATTGCATCTGAAAGTAGAATCTCGCCCGATTACAACGGTATGTGTATTTTTTCCCTAGGCCATTCTGGTTAAGCGTTTGGAGCAGCAGAATTGCGAAAAATTTGTTGTCTTCTCAACCATTTCTTAGCGTCAAACTCCCATATCTCGCGAACGGATTGACCTAACCCAAAAATTCCTGTTGCATCTGAAAGTAGAAACTCGCCCGATTACAACGGTATGTGTACTTTTTCCCTAGGCCATTCTGGTTAAGCGTTTGGAGCAGCAGAATTGCGAAAAATATTTTGCCTTCTCAACCATTCCTTGGCTTCAAACTCCCATATCTCGCGAACGGATTGACCTAACTCAAAAATTCCTGTGGCGTCTGAAAGTAGAAACTCGCCCGATTACAGCGGTATGTGTATTTTTTCCCTAGGCCATTCTGGTTAAGCGTTTGGAGCAGCTGAATTGCGAAAAATTCTTTGCTTTCTCAACCATTTCTTGGCTTCAAACTCCCATATCTCGCGAACGGATTGACTTAACCCAAAAATTCCTATTGTATCTGAAAGTAGAAACTCGCCCGATAACAGCGGTATGTGTATTTTTTCCCTAGGCCATTCTGGTTAAGCGTTTGGAGCAGCAGAAGTGCGAAAAATTTGTTGTCTTCTCAACCATTTCTTAGCTTCAAACTCCCATATCCCGCGAACGGATTGACCTAACCAAAAAATTCCTGTTGCATCTGAAAGTAGAAACTCGCCCGATTACAACGGTATGTGTATTTTTTCCCTAGGCCATTCTTGTTAAGCGTTTGGAACAGCAGAATTGCGAAAAATTTTCTGCCTTCTCAACCATTTCTTGGATTCAAACTCCCATATCTCGCGAACGGATTGTCCTAACCCCAAAATTCCTGTTGCATCTGAAAGTAGAAACTCGCCCGATTACAACGGTATGTGTATTTTTTCCCTAGGCCATTCTGGTTAAGCGTGTGGAGCAGCAGAATTGTGAAAAATTTTTTGCCTTCTCAACCATTTCTTGGCTTCAAACTCCCATATCTCGCTAACGGATTGACCTAACCCAAAAATTCCTGTTGCAACTGAAAGTAGAAACTCGCCCGATTACAACGGTATGTGTATTTTTTCCCTAGGCCATTCTGGTTAAGCGTTTGGAGCAGCAGAAGTGCGAAAAATTTGTTGTCTTCTCAACCATTTCCTAGCTTCAAACTCCCATATCTCGCGAACGGATTGACCTAACCAAAAAATTCCTGTTGCATCTGAATGTAGAAACTCGCCCGATTACAACGGTATGTGTATTTTTTCCCTAGGCCATTCTTGTTAAGCGTGTGGAGCAGCAGAATTCTGAAAAATTTTTTGCCTTCTCAACCATTTCTTGGCTTCAAACTCCCATATCTCGCGAACGGATTGACCTAACCCAAAAATTCCTACTGCATCTGAAAGTAGAAACTAGCCCGATTACAACGGTATGTGTATTTTTTCCCTAGGCCATTCTGGTTAAGCGTTTGGAGCAGCAGAATTGCGAAAAATTTGTTGTCCTCTCAACCATTTCTTAGCGTCAAACTCCCATATCTCGCGAACGGATTGACCTAACCCAAAAATTCCTATTGTATCTGAAAGTAGAAACTCGCCCGATAACAGCGGTATGTGTATTTTTTCCCTAGGCCATTCTGGTTAAGCGTTTGGAGCAGCAGAATTGCGAAAAATTTTTTGCCTTCTCAACCATTTCTTGGCTTCAAACTCCCATATCTCGCGAACGGATTGACCTAACCCAAAAATTCCTGTTGCATCTGAAAGTAGAAACTCACCCGATTACAACGGTATGTGTATTTTTTCCCTAGGCCATTCTGGTTAAGCGTTTGGAGCAGCAGAATTGCGAAAAATTTTTTGCCTTCTCAACCATTTCTTGGCTTCAAACTCCCATATCTCGCGAACGGATTGACCTAATACAAAAATTCCTGTTGCATCTGAAAGTAGAAACTCGCCCGATTACAACGATATGTGTATTTTTTCCCTAGGCCATTCTTGTTAAGCGTTTGGAGCAGCAGAATTGCGAAAAATTTTCTGCCTTCTCAACCATTTCTTGGCTTCAAACTCCCATATCTCGCGAACGGATTGTCCTAACCCAAAAATTCCTGTTGCATCTGAAAGTAGAAACTCGCCCGATTACAACGGTATGTGTATTTTTTCCCTAGGCCATTCTGGTTAAGCGTGTGGAGCAGCAGAATTGCGAAAAATTTTTTGTCTTCTCAACCATTTCTTGGCTTCAAACTCCCATATCTCGCGATCGGATTGACCTAACCCAAAAATTCCTACTGCATCTGAAAGTAGAAACTCGCCCGATTACAACGGTATGTGTATTTTTTCCCTAGGCCATTCTGGTTAAGCGTTTGGAGCAGCAGAATTGCGAAAAATTTGTTGTCCTCTCAACCATTTCTTAGCGTCAAACTCCCATATCTCGTGAACGGATTGACCTAACCCAAAAATTCCTGTAGCGTCTGAAAGTAGAAACTCGCCCGATTACAACGGTATGTGTATTTTAACCCTAGGCCATTCTTGTTAAGCGTTTGGAGCAGCAGAATTGCGAAAAATTTTTCGCCTTCTCAACCATTCCTTGGCTTCAAACTCCCATATCTCGCGAACGGATTGACCTAACTCAAAAATTCCTGTTATGTCTGAAAGTAGAAACTCGCCCGATTACAACGGTATGTGTATTTTTTCCCTAGGCCATTCTTGTTAAGCGTTTGGAACAGCAGAATTGCGAAAAATTTTCTGCCTTCTCAACCATTTCTTGGCTTCAAACTCCCATATCTCGCGAACGGATTGTCCTAACCCCAAAATTCCTGTTGCATCTGAAAGTAGAAACTCGCCCGATTACAACGGTATGTGTATTTTTTCCCTAGGCCATTCTGGTTAAGCGTGTGGAGCAGCAGAATTGTGAAAAATTTTTTGCCTTCTCAACCATTTCTTGGCTTCAAACTCCCATATCTCGCGAACGGATTGACCTAACCCAAAAATTCCTGTTGCAACTGAAAGTAGAAACTCGCCCGATTACAACGGTATGTGTATTTTTTCCCTAGGCCATTCTGGTTAAGCGTTTGGAGCAGCAGAAGTGCGAAAAATTTGTTGTCTTCTCAACCATTTCTTAGCTTCAAACTCCCATATCTCGCGAACGGATTGACCTAACCAAAAAATTCCTGTTGCATCTGAATGTAGAAACTCGCCCGACTACAACGGTATGTGTATTTTTTCCCTAGGCCATTCTTGTTAAGCGTGTGGAGCAGCAGAATTGTGAAAAATTTTTTGCCTTCTCAACCATTTCTTGGCTTCAAACTCCCATATCTCGCGAACGGATTGACCTAACCCAAAAATTCCTACTGCATCTGAAAGTAGAAACTCGCCCGATTACAACGGTATGTGTATTTTTTCCCTAGGCCATTCTGGTTAAGCGTTTGGAGCAGCAGAATTGCGAAAAATTTGTTGTCCTCTCAACCATTTCTTAGCGTCAAACTCCCATATCTCGCGAACGGATTGACCTAACCCAAAAATTCCTGTTGCAACTGAAAGTAGAAACTCGCCCGATTACAACGGTATGTGTATTTTTTCCCTAGGCCATTCTTGTTAAGCGTTTGGAGCAGCAGAATTGCGAAAAATTTTTTGCCTTCTCAACCATTTCTTGGCTTCAAACTCCCATATCTCGCGAACTGATTGAACTAACCCAAAAATTCCTACTGCATCTGAAAGTAGAAACTCGCCCGATTACAGCGGTATGTGTATTTTTTCCCTAGGCCAATCTGGTTCAGCGTTTGGAGCAGCAGAATTGCGAAAAATTTGATGTCTCCTCAACAATTTCTTAGCGTCAAACTCCCATATCTCGCGAACGGATTGACCTAACCCAAAAATTCCTATTGTATCTGAAAGTAGAAACTCGCCCGATAACAGCGGTATGTGTATTTTTTCCCTAGGCCATTCTTGTTAAGCGTTTGGAACAGCAGAATTGCGAAAAATTTTCTGCCTTCTCAACCATTTCTTGGCTTCAAACTCCCATATCTCGCGAACGGATTGTCCTAACCCCAAAATTCCTGTTGCATCTGAAAGTAGAAACTCGCCCGATTACAACGGTATGTGTATTTTTTCCCTAGGCCATTCTGGTTAAGCGTGTGGAGCAGCAGAATTGTGAAAAATTTTTTGCCTTCTCAACCATTTCTTGGCTTCAAACTCCCATATCTCGCGAACGGATTGACCTAACCCAAAAATTCCTGTTGCAACTGAAAGTAGAAACTCGCCCGATTACAACGGTATGTGTATTTTTTCCCTAGGCCATTCTGGTTAAGCGTTTGGAGCAGCAGAAGTGCGAAAAATTTGTTGTCTTCTCAACCATTTCTTAGCTTCAAACTCCCATATCTCGCGAACGGATTGACCTAACCAAAAAATTCCTGTTGCATCTGAATGTAGAAACTCGCCCGACTACAACGGTATGTGTATTTTTTCCCTAGGCCATTCTTGTTAAGCGTGTGGAGCAGCAGAATTGTGAAAAATTTTTTGCCTTCTCAACCATTTCTTGGCTTCAAACTCCCATATCTCGCGAACGGATTGACCTAACCCAAAAATTCCTACTGCATCTGAAAGTAGAAACTCGCCCGATTACAACGGTATGTGTATTTTTTCCCTAGGCCATTCTGGTTAAGCGTTTGGAGCAGCAGAATTGCGAAAAATTTGTTGTCCTCTCAACCATTTCTTAGCGTCAAACTCCCATATCTCGCGAACGGATTGACCTAACCCAAAAATTCCTGTTGCAACTGAAAGTAGAAACTCGCCCGATTACAACGGTATGTGTATTTTTTCCCTAGGCCATTCTTGTTAAGCGTTTGGAGCAGCAGAATTGCGAAAAATTTTTTGCCTTCTCAACCATTTCTTGGCTTCAAACTCCCATATCTCGCGAACTGATTGAACTAACCCAAAAATTCCTACTGCATCTGAAAGTAGAAACTCGCCCGATTACAGCGGTATGTGTATTTTTTCCCTAGGCCAATCTGGTTCAGCGTTTGGAGCAGCAGAATTGCGAAAAATTTGATGTCTCCTCAACAATTTCTTAGCGTCAAACTCCCATATCTCGCGAACGGATTGACCTAACCCAAAAATTCCTATTGTATCTGAAAGTAGAAACTCGCCCGATAACAGCGGTATGTGTATTTTTTCCCTAGGCCATTCTGGTTAAGCGTTTGGAGCAGCAGAATTGCGAAAAATTTTTTGCCTTCTCAACCATTTCTTGGCTTCAAACTCCCATATCTCGCGAACGGATTGACCTAACCCAAAAATTCCTATTGCATCTGAAAGTAGAAACTCGCCCGATTACAACGGTATGTGTATTTTTTCCCTAGGCCATTCTGGTTAAGCGTTTGGAGCAGCAGAAGTGCGAAAAATTTGTTGTCTTCTCAACCATTTCTTAGCTTCAAACTCCCATATCTCGCGAACGGATTGACCTAACCCAAAAATTCCTATTGTATCTGAAAGTAGAAACTCGCCCGATAACAGCGGTATGTGTATTTTTTCCCTAGGCCATTCTGGTTAAGCGTTTGGAGCAGCAGAATTGCGAAAAATTTTTTGCCTTCTCAACCATTTCTTGGCTTCAAACTCCCATATCTCGCGAACGGATTGACCTAATACAAAAATTCCTGTTGCATCTGAAAGTAGAAACTCGCCCGATTACAACGGTATGTGTATTTTTTCCCTAGGCCATTCTTGTTAAGCGTTTGGAGCAGCAGAATTGCGAAAAATTTTCTGCCTTCTCAACCATTTCTTGGCTTCAAACTCCCATATCTCGCGAACGGATTGTCCTAACCCAAAAATTCCTGTTGCATCTGAAAGTAGAAACTCGCCCGATTACAACGGTATGTGTATTTTTTCCCTAGGCCATTCTGGTTAAGCGTGTGGAGCAGCAGAATTGCGAAAAATTTTTTGTCTTCTCAACCATTTCTTGGCTTCAAACTCCCATATCTCGCGATCGGACTGACCTAACCCAAAAATTCCTAATGCATCTGAAAGTAGAAACTCGCCCGATTACAACGGTATGTGTATTTTTTCCCTAGGCCATTCTGGTTAAGCGTTTGGAGCAGCAGAATTGCGAAAAATTTTTCGCCTTCTCAACCATTCCTTGGCTTCAAACTCCCATATCTCGCGAACGGATTGACCTAACTCAAAAATTCCTCTTATGTCTGAAAGTAGAAACTCGCCCGATTACAGTGGTATGTGTATTTTTTCCCTAGGCCATTCTGGTTCAGCGTTTGGAGCAGCAGAATTGCGAAAAATTTTATGTCTCCTCAACAATTTCTTAGCGTCAAACTCCCATATCTCGCGAACGGATTGACATAACCCAAAAATTCCTGTTGCATCTGAAAGTAGAATCTCGCCCGATTACAACGGTATGTGTATTTTTTCCCTAGGCCATTCTGGTTAAGCGTTTGGAGCAGCAGAAGTGCGAAAAATTTGTTGTCTTCTCAACCATTTCTTAGCTTCAAACTCCCATATCTCGCGAACGGATTGACCTAACCAAAAAATTCCTGTTGCATCTGAATGTAGAAACTCGCCCGACTACAACGGTATGTGTATTTTTTCCCTAGGCCATTCTTGTTAAGCGTGTGGAGCAGCAGAATTGTGAAAAATTTTTTGCCTTCTCAACCATTTCTTGGCTTCAAACTCCCATATCTCGCGAACGGATTGACCTAACCCAAAAATTCCTACTGCATCTGAAAGTAGAAACTCGCCCGATTACAACGGTATGTGTATTTTTTCCCTAGGCCATTCTGGTTAAGCGTTTGGAGCAGCAGAATTGCGAAAAATTTGTTGTCCTCTCAACCATTTCTTAGCGTCAAACTCCCATATCTCGCGAACGGATTGACCTAACCCAAAAATTCCTGTTGCAACTGAAAGTAGAAACTCGCCCGATTACAACGGTATGTGTATTTTTTCCCTAGGCCATTCTTGTTAAGCGTTTGGAGCAGCAGAATTGCGAAAAATTTTTTGCCTTCTCAACCATTTCTTGGCTTCAAACTCCCATATCTCGCGAACTGATTGAACTAACCCAAAAATTCCTACTGCATCTGAAAGTAGAAACTCGCCCGATTACAGCGGTATGTGTATTTTTTCCCTAGGCCAATCTGGTTCAGCGTTTGGAGCAGCAGAATTGCGAAAAATTTGATGTCTCCTCAAGAATTTCTTAGCGTCAAACTCCCATATCTCGCGAACGGATTGACCTAACCCAAAAATTCCTATTGTATCTGAAAGTAGAAACTCGCCCGATAACAGCGGTATGTGTATTTTTTCCCTAGGCCATTCTTGTTAAGCGTTTGGAACAGCAGAATTGCGAAAAATTTTCTGCCTTCTCAACCATTTCTTGGCTTCAAACTCCCATATCTCGCGAACGGATTGTCCTAACCCCAAAATTCCTGTTGCATCTGAAAGTAGAAACTCGCCCGATTACAACGGTATGTGTATTTTTTCCCTAGGCCATTCTGGTTAAGCGTGTGGAGCAGCAGAATTGTGAAAAATTTTTTGCCTTCTCAACCATTTCTTGGCTTCAAACTCCCATATCTCGCGAACGGATTGACCTAACCCAAAAATTCCTGTTGCAACTGAAAGTAGAAACTCGCCCGATTACAACGGTATGTGTATTTTTTCCCTAGGCCATTCTGGTTAAGCGTTTGGAGCAGCAGAAGTGCGAAAAATTTGTTGTCTTCTCAACCATTTCTTAGCTTCAAACTCCCATATCTCGCGAACGGATTGACCTAACCAAAAAATTCCTGTTGCATCTGAATGTAGAAACTCGCCCGACTACAACGGTATGTGTATTTTTTCCCTAGGCCATTCTTGTTAAGCGTGTGGAGCAGCAGAATTGTGAAAAATTTTTTGCCTTCTCAACCATTTCTTGGCTTCAAACTCCCATATCTCGCGAACGGATTGACCTAACCCAAAAATTCCTACTGCATCTGAAAGTAGAAACTCGCCCGATTACAACGGTATGTGTATTTTTTCCCTAGGCCATTCTGGTTAAGCGTTTGGAGCAGCAGAATTGCGAAAAATTTGTTGTCCTCTCAACCATTTCTTAGCGTCAAACTCCCATATCTCGCGAACGGATTGACCTAACCCAAAAATTCCTGTTGCAACTGAAAGTAGAAACTCGCCCGATTACAACGGTATGTGTATTTTTTCCCTAGGCCATTCTTGTTAAGCGTTTGGAGCAGCAGAATTGCGAAAAATTTTTTGCCTTCTCAACCATTTCTTGGCTTCAAACTCCCATATCTCGCGAACTGATTGAACTAACCCAAAAATTCCTACTGCATCTGAAAGTAGAAACTCGCCCGATTACAGCGGTATGTGTATTTTTTCCCTAGGCCAATCTGGTTCAGCGTTTGGAGCAGCAGAATTGCGAAAAATTTGATGTCCCCTCAACAATTTCTTAGCGTCAAACTCCCATATCTCGCGAACGGATTGACCTAACCCAAAAATTCCTATTGTATCTGAAAGTAGAAACTCGCCCGATAACAGCGGTATGTGTATTTTTTCCCTAGGCCATTCTGGTTAAGCGTTTGGAGCAGCAGAATTGCGAAAAATTTTTTGCCTTCTCAACCATTTCTTGGCTTCAAACTCCCATATCTCGCGAACGGATTGACCTAACCCAAAAATTCCTATTGCATCTGAAAGTAGAAACTCGCCCGATTACAACGGTATGTGTATTTTTTCCCTAGGCCATTCTGGTTAAGCGTTTGGAGCAGCAGAAGTGCGAAAAATTTGTTGTCTTCTCAACCATTTCTTAGCTTCAAACTCCCATATCTCGCGAACGGATTGACCTAACCCAAAAATTCCTATTGTATCTGAAAGTAGAAACTCGCCCGATAACAGCGGTATGTGTATTTTTTCCCTAGGCCATTCTGGTTAAGCGTTTGGAGCAGCAGAATTGCGAAAAATTTTTTGCCTTCTCAACCATTTCTTGGCTTCAAACTCCCATATCTCGCGAACGGATTGACCTAATACAAAAATTCCTGTTGCATCTGAAAGTAGAAACTCGCCCGATTACAACGGTATGTGTATTTTTTCCCTAGGCCATTCTTGTTAAGCGTTTGGAGCAGCAGAATTGCGAAAAATTTTCTGCCTTCTCAACCATTTCTTGGCTTCAAACTCCCATATCTCGCGAACGGATTGTCCTAACCCAAAAATTCCTGTTGCATCTGAAAGTAGAAACTCGCCCGATTACAACGGTATGTGTATTTTTTCCCTAGGCCATTCTGGTTAAGCGTGTGGAGCAGCAGAATTGCGAAAAATTTTTTGTCTTCTCAACCATTTCTTGGCTTCAAACTCCCATATCTCGCGATCGGACTGACCTAACCCAAAAATTCCTAATGCATCTGAAAGTAGAAACTCGCCCGATTACAACGGTATGTGTATTTTTTCCCTAGGCCATTCTGGTTAAGCGTTTGGAGCAGCAGAATTGCGAAAAATTTTTCGCCTTCTCAACCATTCCTTGGCTTCAAACTCCCATATCTCGCGAACGGATTGACCTAACTCAAAAATTCCTCTTATGTCTGAAAGTAGAAACTCGCCCGATTACAGTGGTATGTGTATTTTTTCCCTAGGCCATTCTGGTTCAGCGTTTGGAGCAGCAGAATTGCGAAAAATTTTATGTCTCCTCAACAATTTCTTAGCGTCAAACTCCCATATCTCGCGAACGGATTGACATAACCCAAAAATTCCTGTTGCATCTGAAAGTAGAATCTCGCCCGATTACAACGGTATGTGTATTTTTTCCCTAGGCCATTCTGGTTAAGCGTTTGGAGCAGCAGAATTGCGAAAAATTTTTTGCCTTCTCAACCATTCCTTGGCTTCAAACTCCCATGTCTCGCGAACGGATTGACCTAACTCAAAAATTCCTGTTGCGTTTGAAAGTAGAAACTCGCCCGATTACAGCGGTATGTGTATTTTTACCCTAGGCCATTCTTGTTAAGCGTTTGGAGCAGCAGAATTGCGAAAAATTTTTCGCCTTCTCAACCATTCCTTGGCTTCAAACTCCCATATCTCGCGAACGGATTGACCTAACTCAAAAATTCCTGTTATGTCTGAAAGTAGAAACTCGCCCGATTACAACGGTATGTGTATTTTTTCCCTAGGCCATTCTTGTTAAGCGTTTGGAACAGCAGAATTGCGAAAAATTTTCTGCCTTCTCAACCATTTCTTGGCTTCAAACTCCCATATCTCGCGAACGGATTGTCCTAACCCCAAAATTCCTGTTGCATCTGAAAGTAGAAACTCGCCCGATTACAACGGTATGTGTATTTTTTCCCTAGGCCATTCTGGTTAAGCGTGTGGAGCAGCAGAATTGTGAAAAATTTTTTGCCTTCTCAACCATTTCTTGGCTTCAAACTCCCATATCTCGCGAACGGATTGACCTAACCCAAAAATTCCTGTTGCAACGGAAAGTAGAAACTCGCCCGATTACAACGGTATGTGTATTTTTTCCCTAGGCCATTCTGGTTAAGCGTTTGGAGCAGCAGAAGTGCGAAAAATTTGTTGTCTTCTCAACCATTTCTTAGCTTCAAACTCCCATATCTCGCGAACGGATTGACCTAACCAAAAAATTCCTGTTGCATCTGAATGTAGAAACTCGCCCGATTACAACGGTATGTGTATTTTTTCCCTAGGCCATTCTTGTTAAGCGTGTGGAGCAGCAGAATTGTGAAAAATTTTTTGCCTTCTCAACCATTTCTTGGCTTCAAACTCCCATATCTCGCGAACTGATTGAACTAACCCAAAAATTCCTACTGCATCTGAAAGTAGAAACTCGCCCGATTACAGCGGTATGTGTATTTTTTCCCTAGGCCAATCTGGTTCAGCGTTTGGAGCAGCAGAATTGCGAAAAATTTGATGTCTCCTCAACAATTTCTTAGCGTCAAACTCCCATATCTCGCGAACGGATTGACCTAACCCAAAAATTCCTATTGTATCTGAAAGTAGAAACTCGCCCGATAACAGCGGTATGTGTATTTTTTCCCTAGGCCATTCTGGTTAAGCGTTTGGAGCAGCAGAATTGCGAAAAATTTTTTGCCTTCTCAACCATTTCTTGGCTTCAAACTCCCATATCTCGCGAACGGATTGACCTAATACAAAAATTCCTGTTGCATCTGAAAGTAGAAACTCGCCCGATTACAACGGTATATGTATTTTTTCCCTAGGCCATTCTTGTTAAGCGTTTGGAGCAGCAGAATTGCGAAAAATTTTCTGCCTTCTCAACCATTTCTTGGCTTCAAACTCCCATATCTCGCGAACGGATTGTCCTAACCCAAAAATTCCTGTTGCATCTGAAAGTAGAAACTCGCCCGATTACAACGGTATGTGTATTTTTTCCCTAGGCCATTCTGGTTAAGCGTGTGGAGCAGCAGAATTGCGAAAAATTTTTTGTCTTCTCAACCATTTCTTGGCTTCAAACTCCCATATCTCGCGATCGGATTGACCTAACCCAAAAATTCCTAATGCATCTGAAAGTAGAAACTCGCCCGATTACAACGGTATGTGTATTTTTTCCCTAGGCCATTCTGGTTAAGCGTTTGGAGCAGCAGAATTGCGAAAAATTTTTCGCCTTCTCAACCATTCCTTGGCTTCAAACTCCCATATCTCGCGAACGGATTGACCTAACTCAAAAATTCCTGTTATGTCTGAAAGTAGAAACTCGCCCGATTACAGTGGTATGTGTATTTTTTCCCTAGGCCATTCTGGTTCAGCGTTTGGAGCAGCAGAATTGCGAAAAATTTTATGTCTCCTCAACAATTTCTTAGCGTCAAACTCCCATATCTCGCGAACGGATTGACATAACCCAAAAATTCCTGTTGCATCTGAAAGTAGAATCTCGCTCGATTACAACGGTATGTGTATTTTTTCCCTAGGCCATTCTGGTTAAGCGTTTGGAGCAGCAGAATTGCGAAAAATTTTTTGCCTTCTCAACCATTCCTTGGCTTCAAACTCCCATGTCTCGCGAACGGATTGACCTAACTCAAAAATTCCTGTTGCGTTTGAAAGTAGAAACTCGCCCGATTACAGCGGTATGTGTATTTTTACCCTAGGCCATTCTTGTTAAGCGTTTGGAGCAGCAGAATTGCGAAAATTTTTCGCCTTCTCAACCATTTCTTGGCTTCAAACTCCCATATCTCGCGAACGGATTGACCTAACCCAAAAATTCCTATTGTATCTGAAAGTAGAAACTCGCCCGATTACAGCGGTATGTGTATTTTTTCCCTAGGCCATTCTGGTTAAGCGTTTGGAGCAGCAGAAGTGCGAAAAATTTGTTGTCTTCTCAACCATTTCTTAGCTTCAAACTCCCATATCTCGCGAACGGATTGACCTAACCCAAAAATTCCTATTGTATCTGAAAGTAGAAACTCGCCCGATAACAGCGGTATGTGTATTTTTTCCCTAGGCCATTCTGGTTAAGCGTTTGGAGCAGCAGAATTGCGAAAAATTTTTTGCCTTCTCAACCATTTCTTGGCTTCAAACTCCCATATCTCGCGAACGGATTGACCTAATACAAAAATTCCTGTTGCATCTGAAAGTAGAAACTCGCCCGATTACAACGGTATGTGTATTTTTTCCCTAGGCCATTCTTGTTAAGCGTTTGGAGCAGCAGAATTGCGAAAAATTTTCTGCCTTCTCAACCATTTCTTGGCTTCAAACTCCCATATCTCGCGAACGGATTGTCCTAACCCAAAAATTCCTGTTGCATCTGAAAGTAGAAACTCGCCCGATTACAACGGTATGTGTATTTTTTCCCTAGGCCATTCTGGTTAAGCGTGTGGAGCAGCAGAATTGCGAAAAATTTTTTGTCTTCTCAACCATTTCTTGGCTTCAAACTCCCATATCTCGCGATCGGATTGACCTAACCCAAAAATTCCTAATGCATCTGAAAGTAGAAACTCGCCCGATTACAACGGTATGTGTATTTTTTCCCTAGGCCATTCTGGTTAAGCGTTTGGAGCAGCAGAATTGCGAAAAATTTGTTGTCCTCTCAACCATTTCTTAGCGTCAAACTCCCATATCTCGTGAACGGATTGACCTAACCCAAAAATTCCTGTAGCGTCTGAAAGTAGAAACTCGCCCGATTACAACGGTATGTGTATTTTAACCCTAGGCCATTCTTGTTAAGCGTTTGGAGCAGCAGAATTGCGAAAAATTTTTCGCCTTCTCAACCATTCCTTGGCTTCAAACTCCCATATCTCGCGAACGGATTGACCTAACTCAAAAATTCCTGTTATGTCTGAAAGTAGAAACTCGCCCGATTACAGTGGTATGTGTATTTTTTCCCTAGGCCATTCTGGTTCAGCGTTTGGAGCAGCAGAATTGCGAAAAATTTTATGTCTCCTCAACAATTTCTTAGCGTCAAACTCCCATATCTCGCGAACGGATTGACATAACCCAAAAATTCCTGTTGCATCTGAAAGTAGAATCTCGCCCGATTACAACGGTATGTGTATTTTTTCCCTAGGCCATTCTGGTTAAGCGTTTGGAGCAGCAGAATTGCGAAAAATTTTTTGCCTTCTCAACCATTCCTTGGCTTCAAACTCCCATGTCTCGCGAACGGATTGACCTAACTCAAAAATTCCTGTTGCGTTTGAAAGTAGAAACTCGCCCGATTACAGCGGTATGTGTATTTTTACCCTAGGCCATTCTTGTTAAGCGTTTGGAGCAGCAGAATTGCGAAAATTTTTCGCCTTCTCAACCATTTCTTGGCTTCAAACTCCCATATCTCGCGAACGGATTGACCTAACCCAAAAATTCCTATTGTATCTGAAAGTAGAAACTCGCCCGATTACAGCGGTATGTGTATTTTTTCCCTAGGCCATTCTGGTTAAGCGTTTGGAGCAGCAGAATTGCGAAAAATTTTTTGCCTTCTCAACCATTTCTTGGCTTCAAACTCCCATATCTCGCGAACGGATTGACCTAACCCAAAAATTCCTATCGCATCTGAAAGTAGAAACTCGCCCGAATACAACGGTATGTGTATTTTTTCCCTAGGCCATTCTGGTTAAGCGTTTGGAGCAGGAGAATTGCGAAAAATTTGTTGTCTTCTCAACCATTTCTTAGGGTCAAACTCCCATATCTCGCGAACGGATTGACCTACCCCAAAAATTCCTGTTGCATCTGAAAGTAGAAACTCGCCCGATTACAACGGTATGTGTATTTTTTCCCTAGGCCATTCTGGTTAAGCGTTTGGAGCAGCAGAATTGCGAAAAATTTTTTGCCTTCTCAACCATTCCTTGGCTTCAAACTCCCATATCTCGCGAACGGATTGACCTAACTCAAAAATTCCTGTTGCGTCTGAAAGTAGAAACTCGCCCGATTACAGCGGTATGTGTATTTTTTCCCTAGGCCATTCTGGTTAAGCGTTTGGAGCAGCAGAATTGCGAAAAATTTTTTGCCTTCTCAACCATTTCTTGGCTTCAAACTCCCATATCTCGCGAACGGATTGACCTAACCCAAAAATTCCTATTGCATCTGAAAGTAGAAACTCGCCCGAATACAACGGTATGTGTATTTTTTCCCTAGGCCATTCTGGTTAAGCGTTTGGAGCAGCAGAAGTGCGAAAAATTTGTTGCCTTCTCAACCATTTCTTAGCTTCAAACTCCCAAATCTCGCGAACGGATTGACCTAACGCAAAAATTCCTGTTGCGTCTGAAAGTAGAAACTCGCCCGATTACAGCGGTATGTGTATTTTATCCCTAGGCCTTTCTGGTTAAGCGTTTGGAGCAGCAGAATTGCGAAAAATTTTCTGCCTTCTCAACCATTTCTTGTCTTCAAACTCCCATATCTCGCGAACGGATTGACCTAACCCAAAAATTCCTGTTGCGTCTGAAAGTAGAAACTCGCCCGATTACAACGGTATGTGTATGTTTTTCCTAGGCCATTCTGGTTAAGCGTTTGGAGCAGCAGAATTGCGAAATATTTGTTGTCTTCTCAACCATTTCTTAGCTTCAAACTCCCATATCTCGCGAACGGATTGACCTAACCCAAAAATTCCTACTGCATCTGAAAGTAGAAACTCGCCCGATTACAACGGTATGTGTATTTTTTCCCTAGGCCATTCTGGTTAAGCGTTTGGAGCAGCAGAAGTGCGAAAAATTTTTTGCCTTCTCAACCATTCCTTGGCTTCAAACTCCCATATCTCGCGAACGGAATGACCTAACCCAAAAATTCCAATTGTATCTGAAAGTAGAAACTCGCCCGACTACAACGGTATGTGTATTTTTTCCCTAGGCCATTCTGGTTAAGCGTTTGGAGCAGCAGAATTGCGAAAAATTTTCTGGCTTCTCAACCATTTCTTGTCTTCAAACTCCCATATCTCGCGAACGGATTGACCTAACCCAAAAATTCCTGTTGCGTCTGAAAGTAGAAACTCGCCCGATTACAACGGTATGTGTATTTTTTTCCTAGGCCATTCTGGTTAAGCGTTTGGAGCAGCAGAATTGCGAAAAATTTGTTGTCCTCTCAACCATTTCTTAGCGTCAAACTCCCATATCTCGCGAACGGATTGACCTAACCCAAAAATTCCTGTTGCAACTGAAAGTAGAAACTCGCCCGATTACAACGGTATGTGTATTTTTTCCCTAGGCCATTCTTGTTAAGCGTTTGGAGCAGCAGAATTGCGAAAAATTTTTTGCCTTCACAACCATTTCTTGGCTTCAAACTCCCATATCTCGCGAACTGATTGACCTAACCCAAAAATTCCTACTGCATCTGAAAGTAGAAACTCGCCCGATTACAGCGGTATGTGTATTTTTTCCCTAGGCCATTATGGTTAAGCGTGTGGAGCAGCAGAATTGCGAAAAATTTTTTGCCTTCTCAACCATTTCTTGGCTTCAAACTCCCATATCTCGCGAACGGATTGACCTAACCCAAAAATTCCTGTGGCATCTGAAAGTAGAAACTCGCCCGATTACAACGGTATGTGTATTTTTTCCCTAGGCCATTCTTGTTAAGCGTTTGCAGCAGCAGAATTGCGAAAAATTTTCTGCCTTCTCAACCATTTCTTGGCTTCAAACTCCCATATCTCGCGAACGGATTGTCCTAACCCAAAAATTCCTGTTGCATCTGAAAGTAGAAACTCGCCCGATTACAACGGTATGTGTATTTTTTCCCTAGGCCATTCTGGTTAAGCGTGTGGAGCAGCAGAATTGCGAAAAATTTTTTGTCTTCTCAACCATTTCTTGGCTTCAAACTCCCATATCTCGCGATCGGATTGACCTAACCCAAAAATTCCTCCTGCATCTGAAAGTAGAAACTCGCCCGATTACAACGGTATGTGTATTTTTTCCCTAGGCCATTCTGGTTAAGCGTTTGGAGCAGCAGAATTGCGAAAAATTTGTTGTCCTCTCAACCATTTCTTAGCGTCAAACTCCCATATCTCGTGAACGGATTGACCTAACCCAAAAATTCCTGTAGCGTCTGAAAGTAGAAACTCGCCCGATTACAACGGTATGTGTATTTTTACCCTAGGCCATTCTTGTTAAGCGTTTGGAGCAGCAGAAATGCGAAAAATTTTTCGCCTTCTCAACCATTCCTTGGCTTCAAACTCCCATATCTCGCGAACGGATTGACCTAACCCAAAAATTCCTATCGCATCTGAAAGTAGAAACTCGCCCGAATACAACGGTATGTGTATTTTTTCCCTAGGCCATTCTGGTTAAGCGTTTGGAGCAGCAGAATTGCGAAAAATTTGTTGTCTTCTCAACCATTTCTTAGCGTCAAACTCCCATATCTCGCGAACGGATTGACCTAACCCAAAAATTCCTGTTGCATCTGAAAGTAGAAACTCGCCCGATTACAACGGTATGTGTATTTTTTCCCTAGGCCATTCTGGTTAAGCGTTTGGAGCAGCAGAATTGCGAAAAATTTTTTGCCTTCTCAACCATTCCTTGGCTTCAAACTCCCATATCTCGCGAACGGATTGACCTAACTCAAAAATTCCTGTTGCGTCTGAAAGTAGAAACTCGCCCGATTACAGCGGTATGTGTATTTTTTCCCTAGGCCATTCTGGTTCGCGTTTGGAGCAGCAGAATTGCGAAAATTTTTCGCCTTCTCAACCATTTCTTGGCTTCAAACTCCCTTATCTCGCGAACGGATTGACCTAACCCAAAAATTCCTATTGCATCTGAGAGTAGAAACTCGCCCGATTACAGCGGTATGTGTATTTTTTCCCTAGGCCATTCTGGTTAAGCGTTTGGAGCAGCAGAATTGCGAAAAATTTGTTGTCCTCTCAACCATTTCTTAGCGTCAAACTCCCATATCTCGTGAACGGATTGACCTAACCCAAAAATTCCTGTAGCGTCTGAAAGTAGAAACTCGCCCGATTACAACGGTATGTGTATTTTTACCCTAGGCCATTCTTGTTAAGCGTTTGGAGCAGCAGAATTGCGAAAAATTTTTCGCCTTCTCAACCATTCCTTGGCTTCAAACTCCCATATCTCGCGAACGGATTGACCTAACTCAAAAATTCCTGTTATGTCTGAAAGTAGAAAATCGCCCGATTACAGTGGTATGTGTATTTTTTCCCTAGGCCATTCTGGTTCAGCGTTTGGAGCAGCAGAATTGCGAAAAATTTTATGTCTCCTCAACAATTTCTTAGCGTCAAACTCCCATATCTCGCGAACGGATTGACATAACCCAAAAATTCCTGTTGCATCTGAAAGTAGAATCTCGCCCGATTACAACGGTATGTGTATTTTTTCCCTAGGCCATTCTGGTTAAGCGTTTGGAGCAGCAGAATTGCGAAAAATTTTTTGCCTTCTCAAACATTCCTTGGCTTCAAACTCCCATGTCTCGCGAACGGATTGACCTAACTCAAAAATTCCTGTTGCGTTTGAAAGTAGAAACTCGCCCGATTACAGCGGTATGTGTATTTTTACCCTAGGCCATTCTTGTTAAGCGTTTGGAGCAGCAGAATTGCGAAAATTTTTCGCCTTCTCAACCATTTCTTGGCTTCAAACTCCCATATCTCGCGAACGGATTGACCTAACCCAAAAATTCCTATTGTATCTGAAAGTAGAAACTCGCCCGATGACAGCGGTATGTGTATTTTTTCCCTAGGCCATTCTGGTTAAGCGTTTGGAGCAGCAGAATTGCGAAAAATTTTTTGCCTTCTCAACCATTTCTTGGCTTCAAACTCCCATATCTCGCGAACGGATTGACCTAACCCAAAAATTCCTATCGCATCTGAAAGTAGAAACTCGCCCGAATACAACGGTATGTGTATTTTTTCCCTAGGCCATTCTGGTTAAGCGTTTGGAGCAGCAGAAGTGCGAAATATTTGTTGTCTTCTCAACCATTTCTTAGCTTCAAACTCCCATATCTCGCGAACGGATTGACCTAACCCAAAAATTCCTACTGCATCTGAAAGTAGAAACTCGCCCGATTACAACGGTATGTGTATTTTTTCCCTAGGCCATTCTGGTTAAGCGTTTGGAGCAGCAGAAGTGCGAAAAATTTTTTGCCTTCTCAACCATTCCTTGGCTTCAAACTCCCATATCTCGCGAACGGAATGACCTAACCCAAAAATTCCAATTGTATCTGAAAGTAGAAGCTCGCCCGATTACAACGGTATGTGTATTTTTTCCCTAGGCCATTCTGGTTAAGCGTTTGGAGCAGCAGAATTGCGAAAAATTTTCTGCCTTCTCAACCATTTCTTGTCTTCAAACTCCCATATCTCGCGAACGGATTGACCTAACCCAAAAATTCCTGTTGCGTCTGAAAGTAGAAACTCGCCCGATTACAACGGTGTGTGTATTTTTTTCCTAGGCCATTCTGGTTAAGCGTTTGGAGCAGCAGAATTGCGAAAAATTTGTTGTCCTCTCAACCATTTCTTAGCGTCAAACTCCCATATCTCGCGAACGGATTGACCTAACCCAAAAATTCCTGTTGCAACTGAAAGTAGAAACTCGCCCAATTACAGCGGTATGTGTATTTTTTCCCTAGGCCATTCTGGTTCAGCGTTTGGAGCAGCAGAATTGCGAAAAATTTGATGTCTCCTCAACAATTTCTTAGCGTCAAACTCCCATATCTCGCGAACGGATTGACCTAACCCAAAAATTCCTATTGCATCTGAAAGTAGAAACTCGCCCGATTACAACGGTATGTGTATTTTTTCTCTAGGCCATTATGGTTAAGCGTGTGGAGCAGCAGAATTGCGAAAAATTTTTTGCCTTCTCAACCATTTCTTGGCTTCAAACTCCCATATCTCGCGAACGGATTGACCTAACCCAAAAATTCCTGTTGCATCTGAAAGTAGAAACTCGCCCGATTACAACGGTATGTGTATTTTTTCCCTAGGCCATTCTGGTTAAGCGTTTGGAGCAGCAGAATTGCGAAAAATTTTTTGCCTTCTCAACCATTCCTTGGCTTCAAACTCCCATATCTCGCGAACGGATTGACCTAACTCAAAAATTCCTGTTGCGTCTGAAAGTAGAAACTCGCCCGATTACAGCGGTATGTGTATTTTTACCCTAGGCCATTCTGGTTCGCGTTTGGAGCAGCAGAATTGCGAAAATTTTTCGCCTTCTCAACCATTTCTTGGCTTCAAACTCCCTTATCTCGCGAACGGATTGACCTAACCCAAAAATTCCTATTGCATCTGAGAGTAGAAACTCGCCCGATTACAGCGGTATGTGTATTTTTTCCCTAGGCCATTCTGGTTAAGCGTTTGGAGCAGCAGAATTGCGAAAAATTTGTTGTCCTCTCAACCATTTCTTAGCGTCAAACTCCCATATCTCGTGAACGGATTGACCTAACCCAAAAATTCCTGTAGCGTCTGAAAGTAGAAACTCGCCCGATTACAACGGTATGTGTATTTTTACCCTAGGCCATTCTTGTTAAGCGTTTAGAGCAGCAGAATTGCGAAAAATTTTTCGCCTTCTCAACCATTCCTTGGCTTCAAACTCCCATATCTCGCGAACGGATTGACCTAACTCAAAAATTCCTGTTATGTCTGAAAGTAGAAAATCGCCCGATTACAGTGGTATGTGTATTTTTTCCCTAGGCCATTCTGGTTCAGCGTTTGGAGCAGCAGAATTGCGAAAAATTTTATGTCTCCTCAACAATTTCTTAGCGTCAAACTCCCATATCTCGCGAACGGATTGACATAACCCAAAAATTCCTGTTGCATCTGAAAGTAGAATCTCGCCCGATTACAACGGTATGTGTATTTTTTCCCTAGGCCATTCTGGTTAAGCGTTTGGAGCAGCAGAATTGCGAAAAATTTTTTGCCTCCTCAAACATTCCTTGGCTTCAAACTCCCATGTCTCGCGAACGGATTGACCTAACTCAAAAATTCCTGTTGCGTTTGAAAGTAGAAACTCGCCCGATTACAGCGGTATGTGTATTTTTACCCTAGGCCATTCTTGTTAAGCGTTTGGAGCAGCAGAATTGCGAAAATTTTTCGCCTTCTCAACCATTTCTTGGCTTCAAACTCCCATATCTCGCGAACGGATTGACCTAACCCAAAAATTCCTATTGTATCTGAAAGTAGAAACTCGCCCGATGACAGCGGTATGTGTATTTTTTCCCTAGGCCATTCTGGTTAAGCGTTTGGAGCAGCAGAATTGCGAAAAATTTTTTGCCTTCTCAACCATTTCTTGGCTTCAAACTCCCATATCTCGCGAACGGATTGACCTAACCCAAAAATTCCTATCGCATCTGAAAGTAGAAACTCGCCCGAATACAACGGTATGTGTATTTTTTCCCTAGGCCATTCTGGTTAAGCGTTTGGAGCAGCAGAAGTGCGAAATATTTGTTGTCTTCTCAACCATTTCTTAGCTTCAAACTCCCATATCTCGCGAACGGATTGACCTAACCCAAAAATTCCTACTGCATCTGAAAGTAGAAACTCGCCCGATTACAACGGTATGTGTATTTTTTCCCTAGGCCATTCTGGTTAAGCGTTTGGAGCAGCAGAAGTGCGAAAAATTTTTTGCCTTCTCAACCATTCCTTGGCTTCAAACTCCCATATCTCGCGAACGGAATGACCTAACCCAAAAATTCCAATTGTATCTGAAAGTAGAAGCTCGCCCGATTACAACGGTATGTGTATTTTTTCCCTAGGCCATTCTGGTTAAGCGTTTGGAGCAGCAGAATTGCGAAAAATTTTCTGCCTTCTCAACCATTTCTTGTCTTCAAACTCCCATATCTCGCGAACGGATTGACCTAACCCAAAAATTCCTGTTGCGTCTGAAAGTAGAAACTCGCCCGATTACAACGGTATGTGTATTTTTTTCCTAGGCCATTCTGGTTAAGCGTTTGGAGCAGCAGAATTGCGAAAAATTTGTTGTCCTCTCAACCATTTCTTAGCGTCAAACTCCCATATCTCGCGAACGGATTGACCTAACCCAAAAATTCCTGTTGCAACTGAAAGTAGAAACTCGCCCAATTACAGCGGTATGTGTATTTTTTCCCTAGGCCATTCTGGTTCAGCGTTTGGAGCAGCAGAATTGCGAAAAATTTGATGTCTCCTCAACAATTTCTTAGCGTCAAACTCCCATATCTCGCGAACGGATTGACCTAACCCAAAAATTCCTATTGCATCTGAAAGTAGAAACTCGCCCGATTACAACGGTATGTGTATTTTTTCTCTAGGCCATTATGGTTAAGCGTGTGGAGCAGCAGAATTGCGAAAAATTTTTTGCCTTCTCAACCATTTCTTGGCTTCAAACTCCCATATCTCGCGAACGGATTGACCTAACCCAAAAATTCCTGTTGCATCTGAAAGTAGAAACTCGCCCGATTACAACGGTATGTGTATTTTTTCCCTAGGCCATTCTTGTTAAGCGTTTGGAGCAGCAGAATTGCGAAAAATTTTTTGCCTTCTCAACCATTTCTTGGCTTCAAACTCCCATATCTCGCGAACGGATTGTCCTAACCCAAAAATTCCTGTTGCATCTGAAAGTAGAAACTCGCCCGATTACAACGGTATGTGTATTTTTTCCCTAGGCCATTCTGGTTAAGCGTGTGGAGCAGCAGAATTGCGAAAAATTTTTTGTCTTCTCAACCATTTCTTGGCTTCAAACTCCCATATCTCGCGATCGGATTGACCTAACCCAAAAATTCCTCCTGCATCTGAAAGTAGAAACTCGCCCGATTACAACGGTATGTGTATTTTTTCCCTAGGCCATTCTGGTTAAGCGTTTGGAGCAGCAGAATTGCGAAAAATTTGTTGTCCTCTCAACCATTTCTTAGCGTCAAACTCCCATATCTCGTGAACGGATTGATCTAACCCAAAAATTCCTGTAGCGTCTGAAAGTAGAAACTCGCCCGATTACAACGGTATGTGTATTTTTACCCTAGGCCATTCTTGTTAAGCGTTTGGAGCAGCAGAATTGCGAAAAATTTTTCGCCTTCTCAACCATTCCTTGGCTTCAAACTCCCATATCTCGCGAACGGATTGACCTAACTCAAAAATTCCTGTTATGTCTGAAAGTAGAAACTCGCCCGATTACAGTGGTATGTGTATTTTTTCCCGAGGCCATTCTGGTTCAGCGTTTGGAGCAGCAGAATTGCGAAAAATTTGATGTCTCCTCAACAATATCTTACCGTCAAACTCCCATATCTCGCGAACGGATTGACCTAACCCAAAAATTCCTGTTGCATCTGAAAGTAGAATCTCGCCCGATTACAACGGTCGGTGTATTTTTTCCCTAGGCCATTCTGGTTAAGCGTTTGGAGCAGCAGAATTTGCCAAAATTTTTTGCCTTCTCAACCATTCCTTGGCTTCAAACTCCCATGTCTCGCGAACGGATTGACCTAACTCAAAAATTCCTGTTGCGTTTGAAAGTAGAAACTCGCCCGATTACAGCGGTATGTGTATTTTTAGCCTAGGCCATTCTTGTTAAGCGTTTGGAGCAGCAGAATTGCGAAAATTTTTCGCCTTCTCAACCATTTCTTGGCTTCAAACTCCCATATCTCGCGAACGGATTGACCTAACCCAAAAATTCCTATTGTATCTGAAAGTAGAAACTCGCCCGATTACAGCGGTATGTGTATTTTTTCCCTAGGCCATTCTGGTTAAGCGTTTGGAGCAGCAGAATTGCGAAAAATTTTTTGCCTTCTCAACTATTTCTTGGCTTCAAACTCCCATATCTCGCGAACGGATTGACCTAACCCAAAAATTCCTATCGCATCTGAAAGTAGAAACTCGCCCGAATACAACGGTATGTGTATTTTTTCCCTAGGCCATTCTGGTTAAGCGTTTGGAGCAGCAGAATTGCGAAAAATTTGTTGTCTTCTCAACCATTTCTTAGCGTCAAACTCCCATATCTCGCGAACGGATTGACCTAACCCAAAAATTCCTGTTGCATCTGAAAGTAGAAACTCGCCCGATTACAACGGTATGTGTATTTTTTCCCTAGGCCATTCTGGTTAAGCGTTTGGAGCAGCAGAATTGCGAAAAATTTTTTGCCTTCTCAACCATTCCTTGGCTTCAAACTCCCATATCTCGCGAACGGATTGACCTAACTCAAAAATTCCTGTTGCGTCTGAAAGTAGAAACTCGCCCGATTACAGCGGTATGTGTATTTTTTCCCTAGGCCATTCTGGTTCGCGTTTGGAGCAGCAGAATTGCGAAAATTTTTCGCCTTCTCAACCATTTCTTGGCTTCAAACTCCCATATCTCGCGAACGGATTGACCTAACCCAAAAATTCCTATTGCATCTGAAAGCAGAAACTCGCCCGATTACAGCGGTATGTGTATTTTTTCCCTAGGCCATTCTGGTTAAGCGTTTGGAGCAGCAGAATTGCGAAAAATTTTTTGCCTTCTCAACCATTCCTTGGCTTCAAACTCCCATATCTCGCGAACGGATTGACCTAACTCAAAAATTCCTGTTATGTCTGAAAGTAGAAACTCGCCCGATTACAGTGGTATGTGTATTTTTTCCCTAGGCCATTCTGGTTCAGCGTTTGGAGCAGCAGAATTGCGAAAAATTTTATGTCTCCTCAACAATTTCTTAGCGTCAAACTCCCATATCTCGCGAACGGATTGACAGAACCCAAAAATTCCTGTTGCATCTGAAAGTAGAATCTCGCCCGATTACAACGGTATGTGTATTTTTTCCCTAGGCCATTCTGGTTAAGCGTTTGGAGCAGCAGAATTGCGAAAAATTTTTTGCCTTCTCAACCATTTCTTGGCTTCAAACTCCCATATCTCGCGAACGGATTGACCTAACCCAAAAATTCCTATCGCATCTGAAAGTAGAAACTCGCCCGAATACAACGGTATGTGTATTTTTTCCCTAGGCAATTCTGGTTAAGCGTTTGGAGCAGCAGAATTGCGAAAAATTTGTTGTCTTCTCAACTATTTCTTAGCGTCAAACTCCCATATCTCGCGAACGGATTGACCTAACCCAAAAATTCCTGTTGCATCTGAAAGTAGAAACTCGCCCGATTACAACGGTATGTGTATTTTTTCCCTAGGCCATTCTGGTTAAGCGTTTGGAGCAGCAGAATTGCGAAAAATATTTTGCCTTCTCAACCATTCCTTGGCTTCAAAGTCCCATATCTCGCGAACGGATTGACCTAACTCAAAAATTCCTGTTGCGTCTGAAAGTAGAAACTCGCCCGATTACAGCGGTATGTGTATTTTTTCCCTAGGCCATTCTGGTACGCGTTTGGAGCAGCAGAATTGCGAAAATTTTTCGCCTTCTCAACCATTTCTTGGCTTCAAACTCCCATATCTCGCGAACGGATTGACCTAACCCAAAAATTCCTATTGCATCTGAAAGTAGAAACTCGCCCGATTACAGCGGTATGTGTATTTTTTCCCTAGGCCATTCTGGTTAAGCGTTTGGAGCAGCAGAATTGCGAAAAATTTTTTGCCTTCTCAACCATTCCTTGGCTTCAAACTCCCATATCTCGCGAACGGATTGACCTAACTCAAAAATTCCTGTTATGTCTGAAAGTAGAAACTCGCCCGATTACAGTGGTATGTGTATTTTTTCCCGAGGCCATTCTGGTTCAGCGTTTGGAGCAGCAGAATTGCGAAAAATTTGATGTCTCCTCAACAATTTCTTACCGTCAAACTCCCATATCTCGCGAACGGATTGACCTAACCCAAAAATTCCTGTTGCATCTGAAAGTAGAATCTCGCCCGATTACAACGGTAGGTGTATTTTTTCCCTAGGCCATTCTGGTTAAGCGTTTGGAGCAGCAGAATTGCGAAAAATTTTTTGCCTTCTCAACCATTCCTTGGATTCAAACTCCCATGTCTCGCGAACGGATTGACCTAACTCAAAAATTCCTGTTGCGTTTGAAAGTAGAAACTCGCCCGATTACAGCGGTATGTGTATTTTTACCCTAGGCCATTCTTGTTAAGCGTTTGGAGCAGCAGAATTGCGAAAATTTTTCGCCTTCTCAACCATTTCTTGGCTTCAAACTCCCATATCTCGCGAACGGATTGACCTAACCCAAAAATTCCTATTGTATCTGAAAGTAGAAACTCGCCCGATTACAGCGGTATGTGTATTTTTTCCCTAGGCCATTCTGGTTAAGCGTTTGGAGCAGCAGAATTGCGAAAAATTTTTTGCCTTCTCAACTATTTCTTGGCTTCAAACTCCCATATCTCGCGAACGGATTGACCTAACCCAAAAATTCCTATCGCATCTGAAAGTAGAAACTCGCCCGAATACAACGGTATGTGTATTTTTTCCCTAGGCCATTCTGGTTAAGCGTTTGGAGCAGCAGAATTGCGAAAAATTTGTTGTCTTCTCAACCATTTCTTAGCGTCAAACTCCCATATCTCGCGAACGGATTGACCTAACCCAAAAATTCCTGTTGCATCTGAAAGTAGAAACTCGCCCGATTACAACGGTATGTGTATTTTTTCCCTAGGCCATTCTGGTTAAGCGTTTGGAGCAGCAGAATTGCGAAAAATTTTTTGCCTTCTCAACCATTCCTTGGCTTCAAACTCCCATATCTCGCGAACGGATTGACCTAACCCAAAAATTCCTATCGCATCTGAAAGTAGAAACTCGCCCGAATACAACGGTATGTGTATTTTTTCCCTAGGCCATTCTGGTTAAGCGTTTGGAGCAGCAGAATTGCGAAAAATTTGTTGTCTTCTCAACCATTTCTTAGCGTCAAACTCCCATATCTCGCGAACGGATTGACCTAACCCAAAAATTCCTGTTGCATCTGAAAGTAGAAACTCGCCCGATTACAACGGTATGTGTATTTTTTCCCTAGGCCATTCTGGTTAAGCGTTTGGAGCAGCAGAATTGCGAAAAATTTTTTGCCTTCTCAACCATTCCTTGGCTTCAAAGTCCAATATCTCGCGAACGGATTGACCTAACTCAAAAATTCCTGTTGCGTCTGAAAGTAGAAACTCGCCCGATTACAAGCGGTATGTGTATTTTTTCCCTAGGCCATTCTGGTTCGCGTTTGGAGCAGCAGAATTGCGAAAATTTTTCGCCTTCTCAACCATTTCTTGGCTTCAAACTCCCATATCTCGCGAACGGATTGACCTAACCCAAAAATTCCTATTGCATCTGAAAGTAGAAACTCGCCCGATTACAGCGGTATGTGTATTTTTTCCCTAGGCCATTCTGGTTAAGCGTTTGGAGCAGCAGAATTGCGAAAAATTTTTTGCCTTCTCAACCATTCCTTGGCTTCAAACTCCCATATCTCG
This sequence comes from Ptiloglossa arizonensis, assembly GCF_051014685.1. NCBI lineage: Eukaryota > Metazoa > Arthropoda > Insecta > Hymenoptera > Colletidae > Ptiloglossa > Ptiloglossa arizonensis. Next base: position 148,331 of record NW_027479153.1, on the reverse strand, counting down.
CGAACGGATTGACCTAACTCAAAAATTCCTGTTATGTCTGAAAGTAGAAACTCGCCCGATTACAGTGGTATGTGTATTTTTTCCCTAGGCCATTCTGGTTCAGCGTTTGGAGCAGCAGAATTGCGAAAAATTTTATGTCTCCTCAACAATTTCTTAGCGTCAAACTCCCATATCTCGCGAACGGATTGACAGAACCCAAAAATTCCTGTTGCATCTGAAAGTAGAATCTCGCCCGATTACAACGGTATGTGTATTTTTTCCCTAGGCCATTCTGGTTAAGCGTTTGGAGCAGCAGAATTGCGAAAAATTTTTTGACTTCTCAACCATTTCTTGGCTTCAAACTCCCATATCTCGCGAACGGATTGACCTAACTCAAAAATTCCTGTTGCGTCTGAAAGTAGAAACTCGCCCGATTACAGCGGTATGTGTATTTTTTCCCTAGGCCATTCTGGTTAAGCGTTTGGAGCAGCAGAATTGCGAAAATTTTTCGCCTTCTCAACCTTTTCTTGGCTTCAAACTCCCATATCTCGCGAACGGATTGACCTAACCCAAAAATTCCTATTGCATCTGAAAGTAGAAACTCGCCCGATTACAGCGGTATGTGTATTTTTTCCCTAGGCCATTCTGGTTAAGCGTTTGGAGCAGCAGAATTGCGAAAAATTTTTTGCCTTCTCAACCATTTCTTGGCTTCAAACTCCCATATCTCGCGAACGGATTGACCTAACCCAAAAATTCATATTGCATCTGAAAGTAGAAACTCGCCCGAATACAACGGTATGTGTATTTTTTCCCTAGGCCATTCTGGTTAAGCGTTTGGAGCAGCAGAAGTGCGAAAAATTTGTTGTCTTCTCAACCATTTCTTAGCTTCAAACTCCCAAATCTCGCGAACGGATTGACCTAACGCAAAAATTCCTGTTGCGTCTGAAAGTAGAAACTCGCCCGATTACAGCGGTATGTGTATTTTTTCCCTAGGCCATTCTGGTTAAGCGTTTGGAGCAGCAGAATTGCGAAAAATTTTTTGCCTTCTCAACCATTCCTTGGCTTCAAACTCCCATATCTCGCGAACGGATTGACCTAACTCAAAAATTCCTGTTGCGTCTGAAAGTCGAAACTCGCCCGATTACAGCGGTATGTGTATTTTTTCCCTAGGCCATTCTGGTTAAGCGTTTGGAGCAGCAGAATTGCGAAAAATTTTCTGCCTTCTCAACCATTTCTTGTCTTCAAACTCCCATATCTCGCGAACGGATTGACCTAACCCAAAAATTCCTGTTGCGTCTGAAAGTAGAAACTCGCCCGATTACAACGGTATGTGTATTTTTTTCCTAGGCCATTCTGGTTAAGCGTTTGGAGCAGCAGAAGTGCGAAATATTTGTTGTCTTCTCAACCATTTCTTAGCTTCAAACTCCCATATCTCGCGAACGGAATGACCTAACCCAAAAATTCCAATTGTATCTGAAAGTAGAAACTCGCCCGATTACAACGGTATGTGTATTTTTTCCCTAGGCCATTCTGGTTAAGCGTTTGGAGCAGCAGAATTGCGAAAAATTTTCTGCCTTCTCAACCATTTCTTGTCTTCAAACTCCCATATCTCGCGAACGGATTGACCTAACCCAAAAATTCCTGTTGCGTCTGAAAGTAGAAACTCGCTCGATTACAACGGTATGTGTATTTTTTTCCTAGGCCATTCTGGTTAAGCGTTTGGAGCAGCAGAATTGCGAAAAATTTGTTGTCCTCTCAACCATTTCTTAGCGTCAAACTTCCATATCTCGCGAACGGATTGACCTAACCCAAAAATTCCTGTTGCAACTGAAAGTAGAAACTCGCCCGATTACAACGGTATGTGTATTTTTTCCCTAGGCCATTCTTGTTAAGCGTTTGGAGCAGCAGAATTGCGAAAAGTTTTTTGCCTTCACAACCATTTCTTGGCTTCAAACTCCCATATCTCGCGAACTGATTGACCTAACCCAAAAATTCCTACTGCATCTGAAAGTAGAAACTCGCCCGATTACAGCGGTATGTGTATTTTTTCCCTAGGCCATTCTGGTTCAGCGTTTGGAGCAGCAGAATTGCGAAAAATTTGATGTCCCCTCAACAATTTCTTAGCGTCAAACTCCCATATCTCGCGAACGGATTGACCTAACCCAAAAATTCCTATTGCATCTGAAAGTAGAAACTCGCCCGATTACAACGGTATGTGTATTTTTTCCCTAGGCCATTCTTGTTAAGCGTTTGGAGCAGCAGAATTGCGAAAAATTTTCTGCCTTCTCAACCATTTCTTGGCTTCAAACTCCCATATCTCGCGAACGGATTGTCCTAACCCAAAAATTCCTGTTGCATCTGAAAGTAGAAACTCGCCCGATTACAGCGGTATGTGTATTTTTTCCCTAGGCCATTCTGGTTCGCGTTTGGAGCAGCAGAATTGCGAAAATTTTTCGCCTTCTCAACCATTTCTTGGTTTCAAACTCCCATATCTCGCGAACGGATTGACCTAACCCAAAAATTCCTATTGCATCTGAAAGTAGAAACTCGCTCGATTACAGCGGTATGTGTATTTTTTCCCTAGGCCATTCTGGTTAAGCGTTTGGAGCAGCAGAATTGCGAAAAATTTTTTGCCTTCTCAACCATTTCTTGGCTTCAAACTCCCATATCTCGCGAACGGATTGACCTAACCCAAAAATTCCTATTGCATCTGAAAGTAGAAACTCGCCCGAATACAACGGTATGTGTATTTTTTCCCTAGGCCATTCTGGTTAAGCGTTTGGAGCAGCAGAAGTGCGAAAAATTTGTTGTCTTCTCAACCATTTCTTAGCTTCAAACTCCCAAATCTCGCGATCGGATTGACCTAACGCAAAAATTCCTGTTGCGTCTGAAAGTAGAAACTCGCCCGATTACAGCGGTATGTGTATTTTTTCCCTAGGCCATTCTGGTTAAGCGTTTGGAGCAGCAGAATTGCGAAAAATTTTTTGCCTTCTCAACCATTCCTTGGCTTGAAACTCCCATATCTCGCGAACGGATTGACCTAACTCAAAAATTCCTGTTGCGTCTGAAAGTCGAAACTCGCCCGATTACAGCGGTATGTGTATTTTTTTCCTAGGCCATTCTGGTTAAGCGTTTGGAGCAGCAGAAGTGCGAAATATTTGTTGTCTTCTCAACCATTTCTTAGCTTCAAACTCCCATATCTCGCGAACGGAATGACCTAACCCAAAAATTCCAATTGTATCTGAAAGTAGAAACTCGCCCGATTACAACGGTATGTGTATTTTTTCCCTAGGCCATTCTGGTTAAGCGTTTGGAGTAACAGAAGTGCGAAAAATTTGTTGTCTTCTCAACCATTTCTTAGCTTCAAACTCCCAAATCTCGCGAACGGATTGACCTAACGCAAAAATTCCTGTTGCATCTGAAAGTAGAAACTCGCCCGATTACAACGGTATGTGTATTTTTTCCCTAGCCCATTCTGGTTAAGCGTTTAGATCAGCAGAATTGCGAAAAATTTTTTGCCTTCTCAACCTGTTCTTGGTTTCAAACTCCCATATCTCGCGAACGGATTGACCTAACTCAAAAATTCCTGTTGCGTCTGAAAGTAGAAACTCGCCCGATTACAGCGGTATGTGTATTTTTACACTAGGCCATTCTTGTTAAGCGTTTGGAGCAGCAGAATTGCGAAAAATTTTTCGCCTTCTCAACCATTTCTTGGCTTCAAACTCCCATATCTCGCGAACGGATTGACCTAACCCAAAAATTCCTATCGCATCTGAAAGTAGAAACTCGCCCGAATACAACGGTATGTGTATTTTTTCCCTAGGCCATCCTGGTTAAGCGTTTGGAGCAGCAGAATTGCGAAAAATTTGTTGTCTTCTCAACCATTTCTTAGGGTCAAACTCCCATATCTCGCGAACGGATTGACCTAACCCAAAAATTCCTGTTGCATCTGAAAGTAGAAACTCGCCCGATTACAACGGTATGTGTATTTTTTCCCTAGGCCATTCTGGTTAAGCGTTTGGAGCAGCAGAATTGCGAAAAATTTTTTGCCTTCACAACCATTCCTTGGCTTCAAACTCCCATATCTCGCGAACGGATTGACCTAACTCAAAAATTCCTGTTGCGTCTGAAAGTAGAAACTCGCCCGATTACAGCAGTATGTGTATTTTTTCCCTAGGCCATTCTGGTTAAGCGTTTGGAGCAGCAGCATTGCGAAAATTTTTCGCCTTCTCAGCCATTTCTTGGCTTCAAACTCCCATATCTCGCGAACGGATTGACCTAACCCAAAAATTCCTATTGCATCTGAAAGTAGAAACTCGCCCGATTACAGCGGTATGTGTATTTTTTCCCTAGGCCATTCTGGTTAAGCGTTTGGAGCAGCAGAATTGCGAAAAATTTTTTGCCTTCTCAACCATTTCTTGGCTTCAAACTCCCATATCTCGCGAACGGATTGACCTAACCCAAAAATTCCTATTGCATCTGAAAGTAGAAACTCGCCCGAATACAACGGTATGTGTATTTTTTCCCTAGGCCATTCTGGTTAAGCGTTTGGAGCAGCAGAAGTGCGAAAAATTTGTTGTCTTCTCAACCATTTCTTAGCTTCAAACTCCCAAATCTCGCGAACGGATTGACCTAACGCAAAAATTCCTGTTGCGTCTGAAAGTAGAAACTCGCCCGATTACAGCGGTATGTGTATTTTTTCCCTAGGCCATTCTGGTTAAGCGTTTGGAGCAGCAGAATTGCGAAAAATTTGTTGTCTTCTCAACCATTTCTTAGCTTCAAACTCCCATATCTCGCGAACGGATTGACCTAACTCAAAAATTCCTGTTGCGTCTGAAAGTCGAAACTCGCCCGATTACAGCGGTATGTGTATTTTTTTCCTAGGCCATTCTGGTTAAGCGTTTGGAGCAGCAGAAGTGCGAAATATTTGTTGTCTTCTCAACCATTTCTTAGGGTCAAACTCCCATATCTCGCGAACGGATTGACCTAACCCAAAAATTCCTGTTGCATCTGAAAGTAGAAACTCGCCCGATTACAACGGTATGTGTATTTTTTCCCTAGGCCATTCTGGTTAAGCGTTTGGAGCAGCAGAATTGCGAAAAATTTTTTGCCTTCACAACCATTCCTTGGCTTCAAACTCCCATATCTCGCGAACGGATTGACCTAACTCAAAAATTCCTGTTGCGTCTGAAAGTAGAAACTCGCCCGATTACAACGGTATGTGTATTTTTTCCCTAGGCCATTCTGGTTAAGCGTTTGGAGCAGCAGAAGTGCGAAAAATTTTTTGCCTTCTCAACCATTCCTTGGCTTCAAACTCCCATATCTCGCGAACGGAATGACCTAACCCAAAAATTCCAATTGTATCTGAAAGTAGAAACTCGCCCGATTACAACGGTATGTGTATTTTTTCCCTAGGCCATTCTGGTTAAGCGTTTGGAGCAAAAGAATTGCGAAAAATTTTCTGCCTTCTCAACCATTTCTTGTCTTCAAACTCCCATATCTCGCGAACGGATTGACCTAACCCAAAAATTCCTGTTGCGTCTGAAAGTAGAAACTCGCCCGATTACAACGGTATGTGTATTTTTTTCCTAGGCCATTCTGGTTAAGCGTTTGGAGCAGCAGAATTGCGAAAAATTTGTTGTCCTCTCAACCATTTCTTAGCGTCAAACTCCCATATCTCGCGAAGGGATTGACCTAACCCAAAAATTCCTGTTGCAACTGAAAGTAGAAACTCGCCCGATTACAACGGTATGTGTATTTTTTCCCTAGGCCATTCTTGTTAAGCGTTTGGAGCAGCAGAATTGCGAAAAATTTTTTGCCTTCACAACCATTTCTTGGCTTCAAACTCCCATATCTCGCGAACTGATTGACCTAACCCAAAAATTCCTACTGCATCTGAAAGTAGAAACTCGCCCGATTACAGCGGTATGTGTATTTTTTCCCTAGGCCATTCTGGTTCAGCGTTTGGAGCAGCAGAATTGCGAAAAATTTGATGTCCCCTCAACAATTTCTTAGCGTCAAACTCCCATATCTCGCGAACGGATTGACCTAACCCAAAAATTCCTATTGCATCTGAAAGTAGAAACTCGCCCGATTACAACGGTATGTGTATTTTTTCCCTAGGCCATTTTTGTTAAGCGTTTGGAGCAGCAGAATTGCGAAAAATTTTCTGCCTTCTCAACCATTTCTTGGCTTCAAACTCCCATATCTCGCGAACGGATTGTCCTAACCCAAAAATTCCTGTTGCATCTGAAAGTAGAAACTCGCCCGATTACAGCGGTATGTGTATTTTTTCCCTAGGCCATTCTGGATCGCGTTTGGAGCAGCAGAATTGCGAAAATTTTTCGCCTTCTCAACCATTTCTTGGTTTCAAACTCCCATATCTCGCGAACGGATTGACCTAACCCAAAAATTCCTATTGCATCTGAAAGTAGAAACTCGCTCGATTACAGCGGTATGTGTATTTTTTCCCTAGGCCATTCTGGTTAAGCGTTTGGAGCAGCAGAATTGCGAAAAATTTTTTGCCTTCTCAACCATTTCTTGGCTTCAAACTCCCATATCTCGCGAACGGATTGACCTAACCCAAAAATTCCTATTGCATCTGAAAGTAGAAACTCGCCCGAATACAACGGTATGTGTATTTTTTCCCTATGCCATTCTGGTTAAGCGTTTGGAGTAGCAGAAGTGCGAAAAATTTGTTGTCTTCTCAACCATTTCTTAGCTTCAAACTCCCAAATCTCGCGAACGGATTGACCTAACGCAAAAATTCCTGTTGCGTCTGCAAGTAGAAACTCGCCCGATTACAACGGTATGTGTATTGTTTTCCTAGGCCATTCTGGTTAAGCGTTTGGAGCAGCAGAAGTGCGAAAAATTTGTTGTCTTCTCAACCATTTCTTAGCTTCAAACTCCCATATCTCGCGAACGGATTGACCTAACCCAAAAATTCCTGTTGCGTCTGCAAGTAGAAACTCGCCCGATTACAACGGTATGTGTATTGTTTTCCTAGGCCATTCTGGTTAAGCGTTTGGAGCAGCAGAAGTGCGAAAAATTTGTTGTCTTCTCAACCATTTCTTAGCTTCAAACTCCCATATCTCGCGAACGGATTGACCTAATCCAAAAATTCCTATTGCATCTGAAAGTAGAAACTCGCCCGATTACAACGGTATGTGTATTTTTACCCTAGGCCATTCTTGTTAAGCGTTTAGAGCAGCAGAATTGCGAAAAATTTTTCGCCTTCTCAACCATTCCTTGGCTTCAAACTCCCATATCTCGCGATCGGATTGACCTAACGCAAAAATTCCTGTTGCATCTGAAAGTAGAAACTCGCCCCATTACAACGGTATGTGTATTTTTTCCCTAGGCCATTCTGGTTAAGCGTTTGGAGCAGCAGAATTGCGAAAAATTTTTTGCCTTCTCAACCATTTCTTGGCTTCAAACTCCCATATCTCGCGAACGGATTGACCTAACCCAAAAATTCCTATCGCATCTGTAAGTAGAAACTCGCCCGAATACAACGGTATGTGTATTTTTTCCCTAGGCCATTCTGGTTAAGCGTTTGGAGCAGCAGAATTGCGAAAAATTTGTTGTCTTCTCAACCATTTCTTAGCGTCAAACTCCCATATCTCGCGAACGGATTGACCTAACCCAAAAATTCCTGTTGCATCTGAAAGTAGAAACTCGCCCCATTACAACGGTATGTGTATTTTTTCCCTAGGCCATTCTGGTTAAGCGTTTGGAGCAGCAGAATTGCGAAAAATTTTTTGCCTTCTCAACCATTTCTTGGCTTCAAACTCCCATATCTCGCGGACGGATTGACCTAACCCAAAAATTCCTATTGCATCTGAAAGTAGAAACTCGCCCGAATACAACGGTATGTGTATTTTTTCCCTAGGCCATTCTGGTTAAGCGTTTGGAGCAGCAGAAGTGCGAAAAATTTGTTGTCTTCTCAACCATTTCTTAGCTTCAAACTCCCAAATCTCGCGATCGGATTGACCTAACGCAAAAATTCCTGTTGCGTCTGAAAGTAGAAACTCGCCCGATTACAGCGGTATGTGTATTTTTTTCCTAGGCCATTCCGGTTAAGCGTTTGGAGCAGCAGAAGTGCGAAATATTTGTTGTCTTCTCAACCATTTCTTAGCTTCAAACTCCCATATCTCGCGAACGGAATGACCTAACCCAAAAATTCCAATTGTATCTGAAAGTAGAAACTCGCCCGATTACAACGGTATGTGTATTTTTTCCCTAGCCCATTCTGGTTAAGCGTTTAGATCAGCAGAATTGCGAAAAATTTTTTGCCTTCTCAACCTGTTCTTGGTTTCAAACTCCCATATCTCGCGAACGGATTGACCTAACTCAAAAATTCCTGTTGCGTCTGAAAGTAGAAACTCGCCCGATTACAGCGGTATGTGTATTTTTACACTAGGCCATTCTTGTTAAGCGTTTGGAGCAGCAGAATTGCGAAAAATTTTTCGCCTTCTCAACCATTTCTTGGCTTCAAACTCCCATATCTCGCGAACGGATTGACCTAACCCAAAAATTCCTGTTGCGTCTGCAAGTAGAAACTCGCCCGATTACAACGGTATGTGTATTGTTTTCCTAGGCCATTCTGGTTAAGCGTTTGGAGCAGCAGAAGTGCGAAAAATTTGTCGTCTTCTCAACCATTTCTTAGCTTCAAACTCCCATATCTCGCGAACGGATTGACCTAATCCAAAAATTCCTATTGCATCTGAAAGTAGAAACTCGCCCGATTACAACGGTATGTGTATTTTTACCCTAGGCCATTCTTGTTAAGCGTTTGGAGCAGCAGAATTGCGAAAAATTTTTCGCCTTCTCAACCATTCCTTGGCTTCAAACTCCCATATCTCGCGAACGGATTGACCTAACTCAAAAATTCCTGTTATATCTGAAAGTAGAAACTCGCCCGATTACAGTGGTATGTGTATTTTTTCCCTAGGCCATTCTGGTTCAGCGTTTGGAGCAGCAGAATTGCGAAAAATTTTTTGCCTTCTCAACCATTCCTTGGCTTCAAACTCCCATGTCTCGCGAACGGATTGACCTAACTCAAAAATTCCTGTTGCGTTTGAAAGTAGAAACTCGCCCGATTACAGCGGTATGTGTATTTTTACCCTAGGCCATTCTTGTTAAGCGTTTGGAGCAGCAGAATTGCGAAAAATTTTTTGCCTTCTCAACCATTTCTTGGCTTCAAACTCCCATATCTCGCGAACGGATTGACCTAACCCAAAAATTCCTATCGCATCTGTAAGTAGAAACTCGCCCGAATACAACGGTATGTGTATTTTTTCCCTAGGCCATTCTGGTTAAGCGTTTGGAGCAGCAGAATTGCGAAAAATTTGTTGTCTTCTCAACCATTTCTTAGCGTCAAACTCCCATATCTCGCGAACGGATTGACCTAACCCAAAAATTCCTGTTGCATCTGAAAGTAGAAACTCGCCCGATTACAGCGGTATGTGTATTTTTACACTAGGCCATTCTTGTTAAGCGTTTGGAGCAGCAGAATTGGGAAAATTTTTCGCCTTCTCAACCATTTCTTGGCTTCAAACTCCCATATCTCGCGAACGGATTGACCTAACCCAAAAATGCCTATTGCATCTGAAAGTAGAAACTCGCCCGATTACAACGGTATGTGTATTTTTTCCCTAGGCCATTCTGGTTAAGCGTTTGGAGTAGCAGAAGTGCGAAAAATTTGTTGTCTTCTCAACCATTTCTTAGCTTCAAACTCCCAAATCTCGCGAACGGATTGACCTAACGCAAAAATTCCTGTTGCATCTGAAAGTAGAAACTCGCCCGATTACAACGGTACGTGTATTTTTTCCCTAGCCCATTCTGGTTAAGCGTTTAGATCAGCAGAATTGCGAAAAATTTTTTGCCTTCTCAACCTGTTCTTGGTTTCAAACTCCCATATCTCGCAAACGGATTGACCTAACTCAAAAATTCCTGTTGCGTCTGAAAGTAGAAACTCGCCCGATTACAGCGGTATGTGTATTTTTACACTAGGCCATTCTTGTTAAGCGTTTGGAGCAGCAGAATTGCGAAAAATTTTTCGCCTTCTCAACCATTTCTTGGCTTCAAACTCCCATATCTCGCGAACGGATTGACCTAACCCAAAAATTCCTATTGCATCTGAAAGTAGAAACTCGCCCGATTACAACGGTATGTGTATTTTTTCCCTAGGCCATTCTGGTTAAGCGTTTGGAGTAGCAGAAGTGCGAAAAATTTGTTGTCTTCTCAACCATTTCTTAGCTTCAAACTCCCAAATCTCGCGAACGGATTGACCTAACGCAAAAATTCCTGTTGCATCTGAAAGTAGAAACTCGCCCGATTACAACGGTATGTGTATTTTTTCCCTAGCCCATTCTGGTTAAGCGTTTAGATCAGCAGAATTGCGAAAAATTTTTTGCCTTCTCAACCTGTTCTTGGTTTCAAACTCCCATATCTCGCAAACGGATTGACCTATCTCAAAAATTCCTGTTGCGTCTGAAAGTAGAAACTCGCCCGATTACAGCGGTATGTGTATTTTTACACTAGGCCATTCTTGTTAAGCGTTTGGAGCAGCAGAATTGCGAAAAATTTTTCGCCTTCTCAACCATTTCTTGGCTTCAAACTCCCATATCTCGCGAACGGATTGACCTAACCCAAAAATTCCTGTAGCGTCTGAAAGTAGAAACTCGCCCGATTACAACGGTATGTGTATTTTTTCCCTAGGCCATTCTGGTTAAGCGTTTGGAGCAGCAGAATTGCGAAAAATTTTTTGCCTTCTCAACCATTCCTTGGCTTCAAACTCCCATATCTCGCGAACCGATTGACCTATCTCAAAAATTCCTGTTGCGTCTGAAAGTAGAAACTCGCCCGATTACAGCGGTATGTGTATTTTTTCCCTAGGCCATTCTGGTTAAGCGTTTGGAGCAGCAGAATTGCGAAAAATTTTCTGCCTTCTCAACCATTTCTTGGCTTCAAACTCCCATATCTCGCGAACGGATTGACCTAACCCAAAAATTCCTGTTGCGTCTGCAAGTAGAAACTCGCCCGATTACAACGGTATGTGTATTTTTTCCATAGGCCATTCTGGTTAAGCGTTTGGAGCAGCAGAAGTGCGAAAAATGTTTTGCCTTCTCAACCATTCCTTGGTTTCAAACTCCCATATCTCGCGAACGGATTGACCTAACCCAAAAATTCCGATTGTATCTGAAAGTAGAAACTCGCCCGATTACAACGGTATGTGTATTTTTTCCCTAGGCCATTCTGGTTAAGCGTTTGGAGCAGCAGAAGTGCGAAAAATTTGTTGTCTTCTCAACCATTTCTTAGCTTCAAACTCCCATATCTCGCGAACGGATTGACCTAACCCAAAAATTCCTGTTGCATCTGAAAGTAGAAACTCTCCCGATTACAACCGTATGTGTATTTTTTCCCTAGACCATTCTGGTTAAGCGTTTGGAGCAGCAGAACTGCGAAAAATTTGTTGTCTTCTCAACCATTTCTTAGCTTCAAACTCCCATATCTCGCGAACGGATTGAACTAACCCAAAAATTCCTGTTGCATCTGAAAGTAGAAACTCACCCGATTACAACGGTATGTGTATTTTTTCCCTAGGCCATTCTGGTTAAGCGTTTGGAGTAGCAGAATTGCGAAAAATTTTTTGCCTTCTCAAACATTTCTTGGCTTCAAACTCCCATATCTCGCGAACGGATTGACCTAACCCAAAAATTCCTATTGCATCTGAAAGTACAAACTCGCCCGATCACAACGGTGTGTGTATTTTTTCCCTAGGCCATTCTGGTTAAGCGTTTGGAGCAGCAGAATTGCGAAGAATTTGTTGTCTTCTCAACCATTTCTTAGCTTCAAACTCCCATATCTCGCGAACGGATTGACCTAACCCAAAAATTCCTATTGCATCTGAAAGTAGAAACTCGCCCGATTACAGCGGTATGTGTATTTTTTCCCTAGGCCACTCTGGTTAAGCGTTTGGAGCAGCAGAATTGCGAAAAATTTTCTGCCTTCTCAACCATTTCTTGGCTTCAAACTCCCATATCTCGCGAACGGATTGACCTAACCCAAAAATTCCTGTTGCGTCTGCAAGTAGAAACTCGCCCGATTACAACGGTATGTGTATTTTTTCCATAGGCCATTCTGGTTAAGCGTTTGGAGCAGCAGAAGTGCGAAAAATGTTTTGCCTTCTCAACCATTCCTTGGTTTCAAACTCCCATATCTCGCGAACGGATTGACCTAACCCAAAAATTCCGATTGTATCTGAAAGTAGAAACTCGCCCGATTACAACGGTATGTGTATTTTTTCCCTAGGCCATTCTGGTTAAGCGTTTGGAGCAGCAGAAGTGCGAAAAATTTGTTGTCTTCTCAACCATTTCTTAGCTTCAAACTCCCATATCTCGCGAACGGATTGACCTAACCCAAAAATTCCTGTTGCATCTGAAAGTAGAAACTCTCCCGATTACAACCGTATGTGTATTTTTTCCCTAGACCATTCTGGTTAAGCGTTTGGAGCAGCAGAACTGCGAAAAATGTGTTGTCTTCTCAACCATTTCTTAGCTTCAAACTCCCATATCTCGCGAACGGATTGAACTAACCCAAAAATTCCTGTTGCATCTGAAAGTAGAAACTCACCCGATTACAACGGTATGTGTATTTTTTCCCTAGGCCATTCTGGTTAAGCGTTTGGAGTAGCAGAATTGCGAAAAATTTTTTGCCTTCTCAAACATTTCTTGGCTTCAAACTCCCATATCTCGCGAACGGATTGACCTAACCCAAAAATTCCTATTGCATCTGAAAGTACAAACTCGCCCGATCACAACGGTGTGTGTATTTTTTCCCTAGGCCATTCTGGTTAAGCGTTTGGAGCAGCAGAATTGCGAAGAATTTGTTGTCTTCTCAACCATTTCTTAGCTTCAAACTCCCATATCTCGCGAACGGATTGACCTAACCCAAAAATTCCGATTGTATCTGAAAGTAGAAACTCGCCCGATTACAACGGTATGTGTATTTTTTCCCTAGGCCATTCTGGTTAAGCGTTTGGAGCAGCAGAAGTGCGAAAAATTTGTTGTCTTCTCAACCATTTCTTAGCTTCAAACTCCCATATCTCGCGAACGGATTGACCTAACCCAAAAATTCCTGTTGCATCTGAAAGTAGAAACTCTCCCGATTACAACCGTATGTGTATTTTTTCCCTAGACCATTCTGGTTAAGCGTTTGGAGCAGCAGAACTGCGAAAAATGTGTTGTCTTCTCAACCATTTCTTAGCTTCAAACTCCCATATCTCGCGAACGGATTGAACTAACCCAAAAATTCCTGTTGCATCTGAAAGTAGAAACTCACCCGATTACAACGGTATGTGTATTTTTTCCCTAGGCCATTCTGGTTAAGCGTTTGGAGTAGCAGAATTGCGAAAAATTTTTTGCCTTCTCAAACATTTCTTGGCTTCAAACTCCCATATCTCGCGAACGGATTGACCTAACCCAAAAATTCCTATTGCATCTGAAAGTACAAACTCGCCCGATCACAACGGTGTGTGTATTTTTTCCCTAGGCCATTCTGGTTAAGCGTTTGGAGCAGCAGAATTGCGAAGAATTTGTTGTCTTCTCAACCATTTCTTAGCTTCAAACTCCCATATCTCGCGAACGGATTGACCTAACCCAAAAATTCCTATTGCATCTGAAAGTAGAAACTCGCCCGATTACAGCGGTATGTGTATTTTTTCCCTAGGCCATTCTGGTTAAGCGTTGGGAGCTGCAGAATTGCGAAAAATTTTTTGCCTTCTCAACCATTTCTTGGCTTCAAACTCCCATATCTCGCGAACGGATTGACCTAACCCAAAAATTCCTATTGCATCTGAAAGTAGAAACTCGCCCGATTACAGCGGTATGTGTATTTTTTCCCTAGGCCACTCTGGTTAAGCGTTTGGAGCAGCAGAATTGCGAAAAATTTTTTGCCTTCTCAACCATTTCTTGGCTTCAAACTCCCATAACTCGCGAACGGATTGACCTAACCCAAAAATTCCTATTGCATCTGAAAGTAGAAACTCGCCCGATTACAGCGGTATGTGTATTTTTTCCCTAGGCCACTCTGGTTAAGCGTTTGGAGCAGCAGAATTGCGAAAAATTTTTTGCCTTCTCAACCATTTCTTGGCTTCAAACTCCCATAACTCGCGAACGGATTGACCTAACCCAAAAATTCCTGTTGCGTCTGAAAGTAGAAACTCCCCCGATTACAACGGTATGTGTATTTTTTGCCTATACCACTCTGGTTAAGCGTTTGGAGCAGCAGAATTGCGAAAAATTTTCTGCCTTCTCAACCATTTCTTGGCTTCAAACTCCCATATCTCGCGAACGGATTGTCCTAACCCAAAAATTCCTGTTGCATCTGAAAGTACAAACTCGCCCGATTACAACGGTGAGTGTATTTTTTCCCTAGGCCATTCTGGTTAAGCGTTTGGAGTAGCAGAAGTGCGAAAAATTTGTTGTCTTCTCAACCATTTCTTAGCTTCAAACTCCCAAATCTCGCGAACGGATTGACCTAACGCAAAAATTCCTGTTGCATCTGAAAGTAGAAACTCGCCCGATTACAACGGTATGTGTATTTTTTCCCTAGCCCATTCTGGTTAAGCGTTTAGATCAGCAGAATTGCGAAAAATTTTTTGCCTTCTCAACCTGTTCTTGGTTTCAAACTCCCATATCTCGCAAACGGATTGACCTATCTCAAAAATTCCTGTTGCGTCTGAAAGTAGAAACTCGCCCGATTACAGCGGTATGTGTATTTTTACACTAGGCCATTCTTGTTAAGCGTTTGGAGCAGCAGAATTGCGAAAAATTTTTCGCCTTCTCAACCATTTCTTGGCTTCAAACTCCCATATCTCGCGAACGGATTGACCTAACCCAAAAATTCCTGTAGCGTCTGAAAGTAGAAACTCGCCCGATTACAACGGTATGTGTATTTTTTCCCTAGGCCATTCTGGTTAAGCGTTTGGAGCAGCAGAATTGCGAAAAATTTTTTGCCTTCTCAACCATTCCTTGGCTTCAAACTCCCATATCTCGCGAACCGATTGACCTATCTCAAAAATTCCTGTTGCGTCTGAAAGTAGAAACTCGCCCGATTACAGCGGTATGTGTATTTTTTCCCTAGGCAATTCTGGTTAAGCGTTTGGAGCAGCAGAATTGCGAAAAATTTTCTGCCTTCTCAACCATTTCTTGGCTTCAAACTCCCATATCTCGCGAACGGATTGACCTAACCCAAAAATTCCTGTTGCGTCTGCAAGTAGAAACTCGCCCGATTACAACGGTATGTGTATTTTTTCCATAGGCCATTCTGGTTAAGCGTTTGGAGCAGCAGAAGTGCGAAAAATGTTTTGCCTTCTCAACCATTCCTTGGTTTCAAACTCCCATATCTCGCGAACGGATTGACCTAACCCAAAAATTCCGATTGTATCTGAAAGTAGAAACTCGCCCGATTACAACGGTATGTGTATTTTTTCCCTAGGCCATTCTGGTTAAGCGTTTGGAGCAGCAGAAGTGCGAAAAATTTGTTGTCTTCTCAACCATTTCTTAGCTTCAAACTCCCATATCTCGCGAACGGATTGACCTAACCCAAAAATTCCTGTTGCATCTGAAAGTAGAAACTCTCCCGATTACAACCGTATGTGTATTTTTTCCCTAGACCATTCTGGTTAAGCGTTTGGAGCAGCAGAACTGCGAAAAATTTGTTGTCTTCTCAACCATTTCTTAGCTTCAAACTCCCATATCTCGCGAACGGATTGAACTAACCCAAAAATTCCTGTTGCATCTGAAAGTAGAAACTCACCCGATTACAACGGTATGTGTATTTTTTCCCTAGGCCATTCTGGTTAAGCGTTTGGAGTAGCAGAATTGCGAAAAATTTTTTGCCTTCTCAAACATTTCTTGGCTTCAAACTCCCATATCTCGCGAACGGATTGACCTAACCCAAAAATTCCTATTGCATCTGAAAGTACAAACTCGCCCGATCACAACGGTGTGTGTATTTTTTCCCTAGGCCATTCTGGTTAAGCGTTTGGAGCAGCAGAATTGCGAAGAATTTGTTGTCTTCTCAACCATTTCTTAGCTTCAAACTCCCATATCTCGCGAACGGATTGACCTAACCCAAAAATTCCTATTGCATCTGAAAGTAGAAACTCGCCCGATTACAGCGGTATGTGTATTTTTTCCCTAGGCCACTCTGGTTAAGCGTTTGGAGCAGCAGAAGTGCGAAAAATTGGTTGTCTTCTCAACCATTTCTTAGCTTCAAACTCCCATATCTCGCGAAAGGATTGACCTAACCCAAAAATTCCTGTTGCGTCTGAAAGTAGAAACTCCCCCGATTACAACGGTATGTGTATTTTTTTCCTAGGCCAATCTGGTTAAGCGTTTGGAGCAGCAGAATTGCGAAAAATTTTTTGCCTTCTCAACCATTTCTTGGCTTCAAACTCCCATATCTCGCGAACGGATTGACCTAACCCAAAAATTCCTGTTGCGTCTGAAAGTAGAAACTCGCCCGATTACAACGGTATGTGTCTTTTTTGCCTATACCATTCTGGTTAAGCGTTTGGAGCAGCAGAAGTGCGAAAAATTTGTTGTCTTCTCAACCATTTCTTAGCTTCAAACTCCCATATCTCGCGAACGGATTGACCTAACCCAAAAATTCCTATTGCATCTGAAAGTAGAAACTCCCCCGATTACAACGGTATGTGTATTTTTTCCCTAGGCCATTCTGGTTAAGCGTTGGGAGCTGCAGAATTGCGAAAAATTTTTTGCCTTCTCAACCATTTCTTGGCTTCAAACTCCCATATCTCGCGAACGGATTGACCTAACCCAAAAATTCCTATTGCATCTGAAAGTAGAAACTCGCCCGATTACAGCGGTATGTGTATTTTTTCCCTAGGCCACTCTGGTTAAGCGTTTGGAGCAGCAGAATTGCGAAAAATTTTTTGCCTTCTCAACCATTTCTTGGCTTCGAACTCCCATAACTCGCGAACGGATTGACCTAACCCAAAAATTCCTATTGCATCTGAAAGTAGAAACTCGCCCGATTACAGCGGTATGTGTATTTTTTCCCTAGGCCACTCTGGTTAAGCGTTTGGAGCAGCAGAATTGCGAAAAATTTTCTGCCTTCTCAACCATTTCTTGGCTTCAAACTCCCATATCTCGCGAACGGATTGTCCTAACCCAAAAATTCCTGTTGCGTCTGAAAGTAGAAACTCCCCCGATTACAACGGTATGTGTATTTTTTGCCTATACCATTCTGGTTAAGCGTTTGGAGCAGCAGAATTGCGAAAAATTTTCTGCCTTCTCAACCATTTCTTGGCTTCAAACTCCCATATCTCGCGAACGGATTGTCCTAACCCAAAAATTCCTGTTGCATCTGAAAGTACAAACTCGCCCGATTACAACGGTGTGTGTATTTTTTCCCTAGGCCATTCTGGTTAAGCGTTTGGAGCAGCAGAAGTGCGAAAAATTTGTTGTCTTCTCAACCATTTCTTAGCTTCAAACTCCCATATCTCGCGAACGGATTGACCCAACCCAAAAATTCCTGTTGCATCTGAAAGTAGAAACTCACCCGATTACAACGGTATGTGTATTTTTTCCCTAGGCCATTCTTGTTAAGCGTTTGGATCAGAAGAATTGCGAAAAATTTTTTGCCTTCTCAACCATTTCTTGGCTTCAAACTACCATATCTCGCGAACGGATTGACCTAACCCAAAAATTCCTATTGCATCTGAAAGTAGAAACTCGCCCGATTACAGCGGTATGTGTATTTTTTCCCTAGGCCATTCTGGTTAAGCGTTTGGAGCAGCAGAATTGCGAAGAATTTGTTGTCTTCTCAACCATTTCTTAGCTTCAAACTCCCATATCTCGCGAACGGATTGAACTAACCCAAAAATTCCTGTTGCATCTGAAAGTAGAAACTCCCCCGATTACAACGGTATGTGTATTTTTTCCCTAGGCCATTCTGGTTAAGCGTTTGGAGCTGCAGAATTGCGAAAAATTTTTTGCCTTCTCAACCATTTCTTGGCTTCAAACTCCCATATCTCGCGAACGGATTGACCTAACCCAAAAATTCCTATTGCATCTGAAAGTAGAAACTCGCCCGATTACAGCGGTATGTGTATTTTTTCCCTAGGCCACTCTGGTTAAGCGTTTGGAGCAGCAGAAGTGCGAAAAATTTGTTGTCTTCTCAACCATTTCTTAGCTTCAAACTCCCATATCTCGCGAAAGGATTGACCTAACCCAAAAATTCCTGTTGCATCTGAAAGTAGAAACTCCCCCGATTACAACGGTATGTGCATTTTTTCCCTAGGCCATTCTGGTTAAGCGTTTGGAGCAGCAGAATTGCGAAAAATTTTTTGCCTTCTCAACCATTTCTTAGTTTCAAACTCCCATATCTCGCGAAACGATTGACCTAACCCAAAAATTCCTATTGCATCTGAAAGTAGAAACTCGCCCGATTACAACGGTATGTGTATTTTTTCCCTAGGCCAATCTGGTTAAGCGTTTGGAGCAGCAGAATTGCGAAAAATTTTTTGCCTTCTCAACCATTTCTTGGCTTCAAACTCCCATATCTCGCGAACGGATTGACCTAACCCAAAAATTCCTGTTGTGTCTGAAAGTAGAAACTCGCCCGATTACAACGGTATGTGTATTTTTTCCCTAGGCCACTCTGGTTAAGCGTTTGGAGCAGCAGAATTGCGAAAAATTTTTTGCCTTCTCAACCATTTCTTGGCTTCAAACTCCCATAACTCGCGAACGGATTGACCTAACCCAAAAATTCCTGTTGCGTCTGAAAGTAGAAACTCCCCCGATTACAACGGTATGTGTATTTTTTGCCTATACCACTCTGGTTAAGCGTTTGGAGCAGCAGAATTGCGAAAAATTTTCTGCCTTCTCAACCATTTCTTGGCTTCAAACTCCCATATCTCGCGAACGGATTGTCCTAACCCAAAAATTCCTGTTGCATCTGAAAGTACAAACTCGCCCGATTACAACGGTGAGTGTATTTTTTCCCTAGGCCATTCTGGTTAAGCGTTTGGAGCAGCAGAATTGCGAAAAATTTTTTGTCTTCTCAACCATTTCTTAGCTTCAAACTCCCATATCTCGCGAACGGATTGACCTAACCCAAAAATTCCTATTGCATCTGAAAGTAGAAACTCGCCCGATTACAACGGTATGTGTATTTTTTCCCTAGGCCATTCTGGTTAAGCGTTTGGAGCAGCAGAAGTGCGAAAAATTTGTTGTCTTCTCAACCATTTCTTAGCTTCAAACTCCCATATCTCGCGAACGGATTGACCCAACCCAAAAATTCCTGTTGCATCTGAAAGTAGAAACTCACCCGATTACAACGGTATGTGTATTTTTTCCCTAGGCCATTCTTGTTAAGCGTTTGGATCAGAAGAATTGCGAAAAATTTTTTGCCTTCTCAACCATTTCTTGGCTTCAAACTACCATATCTCGCGAACGGATTGACCTAACCCAAAAATTCCTATTGCATCTGAAAGTAGAAACTCGCCCGATTACAGCGGTATGTGTATTTTTTCCCTAGGCCATTCTGGTTAAGCGTTTGGAGCAGCAGAATTGCGAAAAATTTTTTGCCTTCTCAAACATTTCTTGGCTTCAAACTCCCATATCTCGCGAACGGATTGACCTAACCCAAAAATTCCTATTGCATCTGAAAGTACAAACTCGCCCGATTACAACGGTGTGTGTATTTTTTCCCTAGGTCATTCTGGTTAAGCGTTTGGAGCAGCAGAATTGCGAAGAATTTGTTGTCTTCTCAACCATTTCTTAGCTTCAAACTCCCATATCTCGCGAACGGATTGACCTAACCCAAAAATTCCTATTGCATCTGAAAGTCGAATCTCGCCCGATTACAACGGTATGTGTATTTTTTCCCTAGGCCATTCTGGTTAAGCGTTTGGAGCAGCAGAAGTGCGAAAAATTTGTTGTCTTCTCAACCATTTCTTAGCTTCAAACTCCCATATCTCGCGAACGGATTGACCTAACCCAAAAATTCCTGTTGCATCTGAAAGTAGAAACTCCCCCGATTACAACGGTATGTGTATTTTTTCCCTAGGCCATTCTGGTTAAGCGTTTGGAGCTGCAGAATTGCGAAAAATTTTTTGCCTCCTCAACCATTTCTTGGCTTCAAACTCCCATATCTCGCGAACGGATTGACCTAACCCAAAAATTCCTATTGCATCTGAAAGTAGAAACTCGCCCGATTACAGCGGTATGTGTATTTTTTCCCTAGGCCACTCTGGTTAAGCGTTTGGAGCAGCAGAAGTGCGAAAAATTTGTTGTCTTCTCAACCATTTCTTAGCTTCAAACTCCCATATCTCGCGAAAGGATTGACCTAACCCAACAATTCCTGTTGCATCTGAAAGTAGAAACTCCCCCGATTACAACGGTATATGCATTTTTTCCCTAGGCCATTCTGGTTAAGCGTTTGGAGCAGCAGAATTGCGAAAAATTTTTTGCCTTCTCAACCATTTCTTAGTTTCAAACTCCCATATCTCGCGAAACGATTGACCTAACCCAAAAATTCCTATTGCATCTGAAAGTAGAAACTCGCCCGATTACAACGGTATGTGTATTTTTTCCCTAGGCCAATCTGGTTAAGCGTTTGGAGCAGCAGAATTGCGAAAAATTTTTTGCCTTCTCAACCATTTCTTGGCTTCAAACTCCCATATCTCGCGAACGGATTGACCTAACCCAAAAATTCCTGTTGTGTCTGAAAGTAGAAACTCGCCCGATTACAACGGTATGTGTATTTTTTCCCTAGGCCACTCTGGTTAAGCGTTTGGAGCAGCAGAATTGCGAAAAATTTTTTGCCTTCTCAACCATTTCTTGGCTTCAAACTCCCATAACTCGCGAACGGATTGACCTAACCCAAAAATTCCTGTTGCGTCTGAAAGTAGAAACTCCCCCGATTACAACGGTATGTGTATTTTTTGCCTATACCATTCTGGTTAAGCGTTTGGAGCAGCAGAATTGCGAAAAATTTTCTGCCTTCTCAACCATTTCTTGGCTTCAAACTCCCATATCTCGCGAACGGATTGTCCTAACCCAAAAATTCCTGTTGCATCTGAAAGTACAAACTCGCCCGATTACAACGGTGAGTGTATTTTTTCCCTAGGCCATTCTGGTTAAGCGTTTGGAGCAGCAGAATTGCGAAAAATTTGTTGTCTTCTCAACCATTTCTTAGCTTCAAACTCCCATATCTCGCGAAAGGATTGACCTAACCCAACAATTCCTGTTGCATCTGAAAGTAGAAACTCCCCCGATTACAACGGTATGTGCATTTTTTCCCTAGGCCATTCTGGTTAAGCGTTTGGAGCAGCAGAATTGCGAAAAATTTGTTGTCTTCTCAACCATTTCTTAGCTTCAAACTCCCATATCTCGCGAACGGATTGACCTAACCCAAAAATTCCTATTGCATCTGAAAGTAGAAACTCGCCCGATTACAACGGTATGTGTATTTTTTCCCTAGGCCATTCTGGTTAAGCGTTTGGAGCAGCAGAAGTGCGAAAAATTTGTTGTCTTCTCAACCATTTCTTAGCTTCAAACTCCCATATCTCGCGAACGGATTGACCCAACCCAAAAATTCCTGTTGCATCTGAAAGTAGAAACTCACCCGATTACAACGGTATGTGTATTTTTCCCTAGGCCATTCTTGTTAAGCGTTTGGATCAGAAGAATTGCGAAAAATTTTTTGCCTTCTCAACCATTTCTTGGCTTCAAACTACCATATCTCGCGAACGGATTGACCTAACCCAAAAATTCCTATTGCATCTGAAAGTAGAAACTCGCCCGATTACAGCGGTATGTGTATTTTTTCCCTAGCCCATTCTGGTTAAGCGTTTGGAGCAGCAGAATTGCGATAAATTTTTTGCCTTCTCCAACATTTCTTGGCTTCAAACTCCCATATCTCGCGAACGGATTGACCTAACCCAAAAATTCCTATTGCATCTGAAAGTACAAACTCGCCCGATTACAACGGTGTGTGTATTTTTTCCCTAGGCCATTCTGGTTAAGCGTTTGGAGCAGCAGAATTGCGAAGAATTTGTTGTCTTCTCAACCATTTCTTAGCTTCAAACTCCCATATCTCGCGAACGGATTGACCTATCCCAAAAATTCCTATTGCATCTGAAAGTCGAATCTCGCCCGATTACAACGGTATGTGTATTTTTTCCCTAGGCCATTCTGGTTAAGCGTTTGGAGCAGCAGAAGTGTGAAAAATTTGTTGTCTTCTCAACCATTTCTTAGCTTCAAAATCCCATATCTCGCGAACGGATTGACCTAACCCAAAAATTTCTGTTGCATCTGAAAGTAGAAACTCGCCCGATTACAGCGGTATGTGTATTTTTTCCCTAGGCCACTCTGGTTAAGCGGTTGGAGCAGCAGAATTGCGAAAAATTTTCTGCCTTCTCAACCATTTCTTGGCTTCAAACTCCCATATCTCGCGAACGGATTGTTCTAACCCAAAAATTCCTGTTGCGTCTGAAAGTAGAAACTCCCCCGATTACAACGGTATGTGTATTTTTTTCCTAGGCCATTCTGGTTGAGCGTTTGGAGCAGCAGAAGTGCGAAAAATTTGTTGTCTTCTCAACCATTTCTTAGTTTCAAACTTCCATATCTCGCGAAACGATTGACCTAAACCAAAAATTCCTATTGCATCTGAAAGTAGAAACTGGCCCGATTACAACGGTATGTGTATTTTTTCCCTAGGCCATTCTGGTTAAGCGTTTGGAGCAGCAGAAGTGTGAAAAATTTGTTGTCTTCTCAACCATTTCTTAGCTTCAAAATCCCATATCTCGCGAACGGATTGACCTAACCCAACAATTCCTGTTGCATCTGAAAGTAGAAACTCCCCCGATTACAACGGTATGTGCATTTTTTCCCTAGGCCATTCTGGTTAAGCGTTTGGAGCAGCAGAATTGCGAAAAATTTGTTGTCTTCTCAACCATTTCTTAGCTTCAAACTCCCATATCTCGCGAACGGATTGACCTAACCCAAAAATTCCTATTGCATCTGAAAGTAGAAACTCGCCCGATTACAACGGTATGTGTATTTTTTCCCTAGGCCATTCTGGTTAAGCGTTTGGAGCAGCAGAAGTGCGAAAAATTTGTTGTCTTCTCAACCATTTCTTAGCTTCAAACTCCCATATCTCGCGAACGGATTGACCCAACCCAAAAATTCCTGTTGCATCTGAAAGTAGAAACTCACCCGATTACAACGGTATGTGTATTTTTCCCTAGGCCATTCTTGTTAAGCGTTTGGATCAGAAGAATTGCGAAAAATTTTTTGCCTTCTCAACCATTTCTTGGCTTCAAACTACCATATCTCGCGAACGGATTGACCTAACCCAAAAATTCCTATTGCATCTGAAAGTAGAAACTCGCCCGATTACAGCGGTATGTGTATTTTTTCCCTAGCCCATTCTGGTTAAGCGTTTGGAGCAGCAGAATTGCGATAAATTTTTTGCCTTCTCCAACATTTCTTGGCTTCAAACTCCCATATCTCGCGAACGGATTGACCTAACCCAAAAATTCCTATTGCATCTGAAAGTACAAACTCGCCCGATTACAACGGTGTGTGTATTTTTTCCCTAGGCCATTCTGGTTAAGCGTTTGGAGCAGCAGAATTGCGAAGAATTTGTTGTCTTCTCAACCATTTCTTAGCTTCAAACTCCCATATCTCGCGAACGGATTGACCTATCCCAAAAATTCCTATTGCATCTGAAAGTCGAATCTCGCCCGATTACAACGGTATGTGTATTTTTTCCCTAGGCCATTCTGGTTAAGCGTTTGGAGCAGCAGAAGTGTGAAAAATTTGTTGTCTTCTCAACCATTTCTTAGCTTCAAAATCCCATATCTCGCGAACGGATTGACCTAACCCAAAAATTCCTGTTGCATCTGAAAGTAGAAACTCGCCCGATTACAGCGGTATGTGTATTTTTTCCCTAGGCCACTCTGGTTAAGCGGTTGGAGCAGCAGAATTGCGAAAAATTTTCTGCCTTCTCAACCATTTCTTGGCTTCAAACTCCCATATCTCGCGAACGGATTGTTCTAACCCAAAATTCCTGTTGCGTCTGAAAGTAGAAACTCCCCCGATTACAACGGTATGTGTATTTTTTCCCTAGGCCATTCTGGTTGAGCGTTTGGAGCAGCAGAAGTGCGAAAAATTTGTTGTCTTCTCAACCATTTCTTAGTTTCAAACTTCCATATCTCGCGAAACGATTGACCTAAACCAAAAATTCCTATTGCATCTGAAAGTAGAAACTGGCCCGATTACAACGGTATGTGTATTTTTTCCCTAGGCCAATCTGGTTAAGCGTTTGGAGCAGCAGAATTGCGAAAAATTTTTTGCCTTCTCAACCATTTCTTGGCTTCAAACTCCCATATCTCGCGAACGGATTGACCTAACCCAAAAATTCCTGTTGCGTCTGAAAGTAGAATCTCGCCCGATTACAACGGTATGTGTATTTTTTGCCTATACCATTCTGGTTAAGCGTTTGGAGCAGCAGAATTGCGAAAAATTTTCTGCCTTCTCAACCATTTCTTGGCTTCAATCTCCCATATCTCGCGAACGGATTGTTCTAACCCAAAAATTCCTGTTGCGTCTGAAAGTAGAAACTCCCCCGATTACAACGGTATGTGTATTTTTTTCCTAGGCCATTCTGGTTGAGCGTTTGGAGCAGCAGAAGTGCGAAAAATTTGTTGTCTTCTCAACCATTTCTTAGTTTCAAACTCCCATATCTCGCGAAACGATTGACCTAAACCAAAAATTCCTATTGCATCTGAAAGTAGAAACTCGCCCGATTACAACGGTATGTGTATTTTTTCCCTAGGCCAATCTGATTAAGCGTTTGGAGCAGCAGAATTGCGAAAAATTTTTTGCCTTCTCAACCATTTCTTGGCTTCAAACTCCCATATCTCGCGAACGGATTGACCTAACCCAAAAATTCCTGTTGCGTCTGAAAGTAGAAACTCGCCCGATTACAACGGTATGTGTATTTTTTGCCTATACCATTCTGGTTAAGCGTTTGGAGCAGCAGAAGTGCGAAAAATTTGTTGTCTTCTCAACCATTTCTTAGCTTCAAACTCCCATATCTCGCGAACGGATTGACCTAACCCAAAAATTCCTATTGCATCTGAAAGTAGAAACTCCCCCGATTACAACGGTATGTGTATTTTTTCCCTAGGCCATTCTGGTTAAGCGTTTGGAGCTGCAGAATTGCGAAAAATTTTTTGCCTTCTCAACCATTTCTTGGCTTCAAACTCCCATATCTCGCGAACGGATTGACCTAACCCAAAAATTCCTATTGCATCTGAAAGTAGAAACTCGCCCGATTACAACGGTATGTGTATTTTTTCCCTAGGCCAATCTGGTTAAGCGTTTGGAGCAGCAGAATTGCGAAAAATTTTTTGCCTTCTCAACCATTTCTTGGCTTCAAACTCCCATATCTCGCGAACGGATTGACCTAACCCAAAAATTCCTGTTGCGTCTGAAAGTAGAAACTCGCCCGATTACAACGGTATGTGTATTTTTTGCCTATACCATTCTGGTTAAGCGTTTGGAGCAGCAGAAGTGCGAAAAATTTGTTGTCTTCTCAACCATTTCTTAGCTTCAAACTCCCATATCTCGCGAACGGATTGACCTAACCCAAAAATTCCTATTGCATCTGAAAGTAGAAACTCCCCCGATTACAACGGTATGTGTATTTTTTCACTAGGCCATTCTGGTTAAGCGTTTGGAGCTGCAGAATTGCGAAAAATTTTTTGCCTTCTCAACCATTTCTTGGCTTCAAACTCCCATATCTCGCGAACGGATTGACCTAACCCAAAAATTCCTATTGCATCTGAAAGTAGAAACTCGCCCGATTACAGCGGTATGTGTATTTTTTCCCTAGGCCACTCTGGTTAAGCGTTTGGAGCAGCAGAATTGCGAAAAATTTTCTGCCTTCTCAACCATTTCTTGACTTCAAACTCCCATATCTCGCGAACGGATTGTCCTAACCCAAAAATTCCTGTTGCGTCTGAAAGTAGAAACTCCCCCGATTACAACGGTATGTGTATTTTTTGCCTATACCATTCTGGTTAAGCGTTTGGAGCAGCAGAATTGCGAAAAATTTTCTGCCTTCTCAACCATTTCTTGGCTTCAAACTCCCATATCTCGCGAACGGATTGTCCTAACCCAAAAATTCCTTTTGCATCTGAAAGTACAAACTCGCCCGATTACAACGGTGTGTGTATTTTTTCCCTAGGCCATTCTGGTTAAGCGTTTGGAGCAGCAGAATTGCGAAAAATTTGTTGTCTTCTCAACCATTTCTTAGCTTCAAACTCCCACATCCCGCGAACGGATTGACCAAACCCAAAAATTCCTATTGCATCTGAAAGTCGAATCTCGCCCGATTACAACGGTGTATGTATTTTTTCCCTAGGCCATTCTGGTTAAGCGTTTGGAGCAGCAGAAGTGCGAAAAATTTGTTGTCTTCTCAACCATTTCTTAGCTTCAAACTCCCATATCTCGCGAAAGGATTGACCTAACCCAAAAATTCCTGTTGCATCTGAAAGTAGAAACTCCCCCGATTACAACGGTATGTGCATTTTTTGCCTATACCATTCTGGTTAAGCGTTTGGAGCAGCAGAAGTGCGAAAAATTTGTTGTCTTCTCAACCATTTCTTAGCTTCAAACTCCCATATCTCGCGAACGGATTGACCTAACCCAAAAATTCCTATTGCATCTGAAAGTAGAAACTCCCCCGATTACAACGGTATGTGTATTTTTTCCCTAGGCCATTCTGGTTAAGCGTTTGGAGCTGCAGAATTGCGAAAAATTTTTTGCCTTCTCAACCATTTCTTGGCTTCAAACTCCCATATCTCGCGAACGGATTGACCTAACCCAAAAATTCCTATTGCATCTGAAAGTAGAAACTCGCCCGATTACAGCGGTATGTGTATTTTTTCCCTAGGCCACTCTGGTTAAGCGTTTGGAGCAGCAGAATTGCGAAAAATTTTCTGCCTTCTCAACCATTTCTTGGCTTCAAACTCCCATATCTCGCGAACGGATTGTTCTAACCCAAAAATTCCTGTTGCGTCTCAAAGTAGAAACTCCCCCGATTACAACGGTATGTGTATTTTTTTCCTAGGCCATTCTGGTTGAGCGTTTGGAGCAGCAGAAGTGCGAAAAATTTGTTGTCTTCTCAACCATTTCTTAGTTTCAAACTCCCATATCTCGCGAAACGATTGACCTAACCCAAAAATTCCTATTGCATCTGAAAGTAGAAACTCGCCCGATTACAACGGTATGTGTATTTTTTCCCTAGGCCAATCTGGTTAAGCGTTTGGAGCAGCAGAATTGCGAAAAATTTTTTGCCTTCTCAACCATTTCTTGGCTTCAAACTCCCATATCTCGCGAAACGATTGACCTAACCCAAAAATTCCTATTGCATCTGAAAGTAGAAACTCGCCCGATTACAGCGGTATGTGTATTTTTTCCCTAGGCCACTCTGGTTAAGCGTTTGGAGCAGCAGAAGTGCGAAAAATTTGTTGTCTTCTCAACCATTTCTTAGCTTCAAACTCCCATATCTCGCGAAAGGATTGACCTAACCCAAAAATTCCTGTTGCATCTGAAAGTAGAAACTCCCCCGATTACAACGGTATGTGCATTTTTTCCCTAGGCCATTCTGGTTAAGCGTTTGGAGCAGCAGAATTGCGAAAAATTATTTGCCTTCTCAACCATTTCTTAGTTTCAAACTCCCATATCTCGCGAAACGATTGACCTAACCCAAAAATTCCTATTGCACCTGAAAGTAGAAACTCGCCCGATTACAACGGTATGTGTATTTTTTCCCTAGGCCAATCTGGTTAAGCGTTTGGAGCAGCAGAATTGCGAAAAATTTTTTGCCTTCTCAACCATTTCTTGGCTTCAAACTCCCATATCTCGCGAACGGATTGACCTAACCCAAAACTTCCTGTTGTGTCTGAAAGTAGAAACTCGCCCGATTACAACGGTATGTGTATTTTTTACCTATACCATTCTGGTTAAGCGTTTGGAGCAGCAGAAGTGCGAAAAATTTTTTGCCTTCTCAACCATTTCTTGGCTTCAAACTCCCATATCTCGCGAACGGATGGACCTAACCCAAAAATTCCTATTGCATCTGAAAGTAGAAACTCGCCCGATTACAGCGGTATGTGTATTTTTTCCCTAGGCCACTCTGGTTAAGCGTTTGGAGCAGCAGAATTGCGAAAAATTTTTTGCCTTCTCAACCATTTCTTGGCTTCAAACTCCCATAACTCGCTAACGGATTGACCTAACCCAAAAATTCCTATTGCATCTGAAAGTAGAAACTCGCCCGATTACAGCGGTATGTGTATTTTTTCCCTAGGCCTTTCTGGTTAAGCGTTTGGAGCAGCAGAAGTGCGAAAAATTTGTTGTCTTCTCAACCATTTCTTAGCTTCAAACTCCCATATCTCGCTAACGGATTGACCCAACCCAAAAATTCCTGTTGCATCTGAAAGTAGAAACTCACCCGATTACAACGGTATGTGTATTTTTTCCCTAGGCCATTCTTGTTAAGCGTTTGGATCAGAAGAATTGCGAAAAATTTTTTGCCTTCTCAACCATTTCTTGGCTTCAAACTACCATATCTCGCGAACGGATTGACCTAACCCAAAAATTCCTATTGCATCTGAAAGTACAAACTCGCCCGATTACAACGGTGTGTGTATTTTTTCCCTAGGCCATTCTGGTTAAGCGTTTGGAGCAGCAGAATTGCGAAGAATTTGTTGTCTTCTCAAACATTTCTTAGCTTCAAACTCCCATATCTCGCGAACGGATTGACCTAACCCAAAAATTCCTATTGCATCTGAAAGTCGAATCTCGCCCGATTACAACGGTATGTGTATTTTTTCCCTAGGCCATTCTGGTTAAGCGTTTGGAGCAGCAGAAGTGCGAAAAATTTGTTGTCTTCTCAACCATTTCTTAGCTTCAAAATCCCATATCTCGCGAACGGATTGACCTAACCCAAAAATTCCTGTTGCATCTGAAAGTAGAAACTCGCCCGATTACAGCGGTATGTGTATTTTTTCCCTAGGCCACTCTGGTTAAGCGGTTGGAGCAGCAGAATTGCGAAAAATTTTCTGCCTTCTCAACCATTTCTTGGCTTCAAACTCCCATATCTCGCGAACGGATTGTTCTAACCCAAAAATTCCTGTTGCGTCTGAAAGTAGAAACTCCCCCGATTACAACTGTATGTGTATTTTTTTCCTAGGCCATTCTGGTTGAGCGTTTGGAGCAGCAGAAGTGCGAAAAATTTGTTGTCTTCTCAACCATTTCTAAGTTTCAAACTCCCATATCTCGCGAAACGATTGACCTAAACCAAAAATTCCTATTGCATCTGAAAGT
The DNA here is from genome assembly GCF_051014685.1 of Ptiloglossa arizonensis. Classification (NCBI taxonomy): domain Eukaryota; kingdom Metazoa; phylum Arthropoda; class Insecta; order Hymenoptera; family Colletidae; genus Ptiloglossa; species Ptiloglossa arizonensis. The sequence goes on along the minus strand of NW_027479153.1, from coordinate 118,914 downwards.
AGAAACTCGCCCGATTACAACGGTATGTGTATTTTTTCCCTAGGCCAATCTGGTTAAGCGTTTGGAGCAGCAGAATTGCGAAAAATTTTTTGCCTTCTCAACCATTTCTTGGCTTCAAACTCCCATATCTCGCGAACGGATTGACCTAACCCAAAAATTCCTCTTGCGTCTGAAAGTAGAAACTCGCCCGATTACAACGGTATGTGTATTTTTTGCCTATACCATTCTGGTTAAGCGTTTGGAGCAGCAGAAGTGCGAAAAATTTGTTGTCTTCTCAACCATTTCTTAGCTTCAAACTCCCATATCTCGCGAACGGATTGACCTAACCCAAAAATTCCTATTGCATCTGAAAGTAGAAACTCCCCCGATTACAACGGTATGTGTATTTTTTCCCTAGGCCATTCTGGTTAAGCGTTTGGAGCTGCAGAATTGCGAAAAATTTTTTGCCTTCTCAACCATTTCTTGGCTTCAAACTCCCATATCTCGCGAACGGATTGACCTAACCCAAAAATTCCTATTGCATCTGAAAGTAGAAACTCGCCCGATTACAGCGGTATGTGTATTTTTTCCCTAGGCCACTCTGGTTAAACGTTTGGAGCAGCAGAATTGCGAAAAATTTTCTGCCTTCTCAACCATTTCTTGACTTCAAACTCCCATATCTCGCGAACGGATTGTCCTAACCCAAAAATTCCTGTTGCGTCTGAAAGTAGAAACTCCCCCGATTACAACGGTATGTGTATTTTTTGCCTATACCATTCTGGTTAAGCGTTTGGAGCAGCAGAATTGCGAAAAATTTTCTGCCTTCTCAACCATTTCTTGGCTTCAAACTCCCATATCTCGCGAACGGATTGTCCTAACCCAAAAATTCCTTTTGCATCTGAAAGTACAAACTCGCCCGATTACAACGGTATGTGTATTTTTTCCCTAGGCCAATCTGGTTAAGCGTTTGGAGCAGCAGAATTGCGAAAAATTTTTTGCCTTCTCAACCATTTCTTGGCTTCAAACTCCCATATCTCGCGAACGGATTGACCTAACCCAAAAATTCCTATTGCATCTGAAAGTAGAAACTCGCCCGATTACAGCGGTATGTGTATTTTTTCCCTAGGCCACTCTGGTTAAGCTTTTGGAGCAGCAGAATTGCGAAAAATTTTTTGCCTTCTCAACCATTTCTTGGCTTCAAACTCCCATAACTCGCTAACGGATTGACCTAACCCAAAAATTCCTATTGCATCTGAAAGTAGAAACTCGCCCGATTACAGCGGTATGTGTATTTTTTCCCTAGGCCACTCTGGTTAAGCGTTTGGAGCAGCAGAATTGCGAAAAATTTTCTGCCTTCTCAACCATTTCTTGGCTTCAAACTCCCATATCTCGCGAACGGATTGTCCTAACCCAAAAATTCCTGTTGCGTCTGAAAGTAGAAACTCCCCCGATTACAACGGTATGTGTATTTTTTGCCTATACCATTCTGGTTAAGCGTTTGGAGCAGCAGAATTGCGAAAAATTTTCTGCCTTCTCAACCATTTCTTGGCTTCAAACTCCCATATCTCGCGAACGGATTGTCCTAACCCAAAAATTCCTGTTGCATCTGAAAGTACAAACTCGCCCGATTACAACGGTGTGTGTATTTTTTCCCTAGGCCACTCTGGTTAAGCTTTTGGAGCAGCAGAATTGCGAAAAATTTTTTGCCTTCTCAACCATTTCTTGGCTTCAAACTCCCATAACTCGCTAACGGATTGACCTAACCCAAAAATTCCTATTGCATCTGAAAGTAGAAACTCGCCCGATTACAGCGGTATGTGTATTTTTTCCCTAGGCCACTCTGGTTAAGCGTTTGGAGCAGCAGAATTGCGAAAAATTTTCTGCCTTCTCAACCATTTCTTGGCTTCAAACTCCCATATCTCGCGAACGGATTGTCCTAACCCAAAAATTCCTGTTGCGTCTGAAAGTAGAAACTCCCCCGATTACAACGGTATGTGTATTTTTTGCCTATACCATTCTGGTTAAGCGTTTGGAGCAGCAGAATTGCGAAAAATTTTCTGCCTTCTCAACCATTTCTTGGCTTCAAACTCCCATATCTCGCGAACGGATTGTCCTAACCCAAAAATTCCTGTTGCATCTGAAAGTACAAACTCGCCCGATTACAACGGTGTGTGTATTTTTTCCCTAGGCCATTCTGGTTAAGCGTTTGGAGCAGCAGAATTGCGAAAAATTTGTTGTCTTCTCAACCATTTCTTAGCTTCAAACTCCCATATCTCGCGAACGGATTGACCTAACCCAAAAATTCCTATTGCATCTGAAAGTAGAAACTCGCCCGATTACAACGGTATGTGTATTTTTTCCCTAGGCCTTTCTGGTTAAGCGTTTGGAGCAGCAGAAGTGCGAAAAATTTGTTGTCTTCTCAACCATTTCTTAGCTTCAAACTCCCATATCTCGCTAACGGATTGACCCAACCCAAAAATTCCTGTTGCATCTGAAAGTAGAAACTCACCCGATTACAACGGTATGTGTATTTTTTCCCTAGGCCATTCTTGTTAAGCGTTTGGATCAGAAGAATTGCGAAAAATTTTTTGCCTTCTCAACCATTTCTTGGCTTCAAACTACCATATCTCGCGAACGGATTGACCTAACCCAAAAATTCCTATTGCATCTGAAAGTACAAACTCGCCCGATTACAACGGTGTGTGTATTTTTTCCCTAGGCCATTCTGGTTAAGCGTTTGGAGCAGCAGAATTGCGAAGAATTTGTTGTCTTCTCAAACATTTCTTAGCTTCAAACTCCCATATCTCGCGAACGGATTGACCTAACCCAAAAATTCCTATTGCATCTGAAAGTCGAATCTCGCCCGATTACAACGGTATGTGTATTTTTTCCCTAGGCCATTCTGGTTAAGCGTTTGGAGCAGCAGAAGTGCGAAAAATTTGTTGTCTTCTCAACCATTTCTTAGCTTCAAAATCCCATATCTCGCGAACGGATTGACCTAACCCAAAAATTCCTGTTGCATCTGAAAGTAGAAACTCGCCCGATTACAGCGGTATGTGTATTTTTTCCCTAGGCCACTCTGGTTAAGCGGTTGGAGCAGCAGAATTGCGAAAAATTTTCTGCCTTCTCAACCATTTCTTGGCTTCAAACTCCCATATCTCGCGAACGGATTGTTCTAACCCAAAAATTCCTGTTGCGTCTGAAAGTAGAAACTCCCCCGATTACAACTGTATGTGTATTTTTTTCCTAGGCCATTCTGGTTGAGCGTTTGGAGCAGCAGAAGTGCGAAAAATTTGTTGTCTTCTCAACCATTTCTAAGTTTCAAACTCCCATATCTCGCGAAACGATTGACCTAAACCAAAAATTCCTATTGCATCTGAAAGTAGAAACTCGCCCGATTACAACGGTATGTGTATTTTTTCCCTAGGCCAATCTGGTTAAGCGTTTGGAGCAGCAGAATTGCGAAAAATTTTTTGCCTTCTCAACCATTTCTTGGCTTCAAACTCCCATATCTCGCGAACGGATTGACCTAACCCAAAAATTCCTGTTGCGTCTGAAAGTAGAAACTCGCCCGATTACAACGGTATGTGTATTTTTTGCCTATACCATTCTGGTTAAGCGTTTGGAGCAGCAGAAGTGCGAAAAATTTGTTGTCTTCTCAACCATTTCTTAGCTTCAAACTCCCATATCTCGCGAACGGATTGACCTAACCCAAAAATTCCTATTGCATCTGAAAGTAGAAACTCCCCCGATTACAACGGTATGTGTATTTTTTCCCTAGGCCATTCTGGTTAAGCGTTTGGAGCTGCAGAATTGCGAAAAATTTTTTGCCTTCTCAACCATTTCTTGGCTTCAAACTCCCATATCTCGCGAACGGATTCACCTAACCCAAAAATTCCTATTGCATCTGAAAGTAGAAACTCGCCCGATTACAGCGGTATGTGTATTTTTTCCCTAGGCCACTCTGGTTAAACGTTTGGAGCAGCAGAATTGCGAAAAATTTTCTGCCTTCTCAACCATTTCTTGACTTCAAACTCCCATATCTCGCGAACGGATTGTCCTAACCCAAAAATTCCTGTTGCGTCTGAAAGTAGAAACTCCCCCGATTACAACGGTATGTGTATTTTTTGCCTATACCATTCTGGTTAAGCGTTTGGAGCAGCAGAATTGCGAAAAATTTTCTGCCTTCTCAACCATTTCTTGGCTTCAAACTCCCATATCTCGCGAACGGATTGTCCTAACCCAAAAATTCCTTTTGCATCTGAAAGTACAAACTCGCCCGATTACAACGGTGTGTGTATTTTTTCCCTAGGCCATTCTGGTTAAGCGTTTGGAGCAGCAGAATTGCGAAAAATTTGTTGTCTTCTCAACCATTTCTTAGCTTCAAACTCCCACATCCCGCGAACGGATTGACCTAACCCAAAAATTCCTATTGCATCTGAAAGTCGAATCTCGCCCGATTACAACGGTATATGTATTTTTTCCCTAGGCCATTCTGGTTAAGCGTTTGGAGCAGCAGAAGTGCGAAAAATTTTCTGCCTTCTCAACCATTTCTTGGCTTCAAACTCCCATATCTCGCGAACGGATTGTCCTAACCCAAAAATTCCTTTTGCATCTGAAAGTACAAACTCGCCCGATTACAACGGTGTGTGTATTTTTTCCCTAGGCCATTCTGGTTAAGCGTTTGGAGCAGCAGAATTGCGAAAAATTTGTTGTCTTCTCAACCATTTCTTAGCTTCAAACTCCCATATCTCGCGAAAGGATTGACCTAACCCAAAAATTCCTGTTGCATCTGAAAGTAGAAACTCCCCCGATTACAACGGTATGTGCATTTTTTCCCTAGGCCATTCTGGTTAAGCGTTTGGAGCAGCAGAATTGCGAAAAATTTTTTGCCTTCTCAACCATTTCTTGCCTTCAAACTCCCATATCTCGCGAACGGATTGACCTAACCCAAAAATTCCTATTGCATCTGAAAGTAGAAACTCGCCCGATTACAGCGGTATGTGTATTTTTTCCCTAGGCCACTCTGGTTAAGCGTTTGGAGCAGCAGAATTGCGAAAAGTTTTCTGCCTTCTCAACCATTTCTTGGCTTCAAACTCCCATATCTCGCGAACGGATTGTTCTAACCCAAAAATTCCTGTTGCGTCTGAAAGTAGAAACTCCCCCGATTACAACGGTATGTGTATTTTTTTCCTAGGCCATTCTGGTTGAGCGTTTGGAGCAGCAGAAGTGCGAAAAATTTGTTGTCTTCTCAACCATTTCTTAGTTTCAAACTCCCATATCTCGCGAAACGATTGACCTAACCCAAAAATTCCTATTGCATCTGAAAGTAGAAACTCGCCCGATTACAACGGTATGTGTATTTTTTCCCTAGGCCAATCTGGTTAAGCGTTTGGAGCAGCAGAATTGCGAAAAATTTTTTGCCTTCTCAACCATTTCTTGGCTTCAAACTCCCATATCTCGCGAACGGATTGACCTAACCCAAAAATTCCTGTTGCGTCTGAAAGTAGAAACTCGCCCGATTACAACGGTATGTGTATTTTTTGCCAATACCATTCTGGTTAAGCGTTTGGAGCAGCAGAAGTGCGAAAAATTTGTTGTCTTCTCAACCATTTCTTAGCTTCAAACTCCCATATCTCGCGAACGGATTGACCTAACCCAAAAATTCGTATTGCATCTGAAAGTAGAAACTCCCCCGATTACAACGGTATGTGTATTTTTTCCCTAGGCCATTCTGGTTAAGCGTTTGGAGCTGCAGAATTGCGAAAAATTTTTTGCCTTCTCAACCATTTCTTGGCTTCAAACTCCCATATCTCGCGAACGGATTGACCTAACCCAAAAATTCCTATTGCATCTGAAAGTAGAAACTCGCCCGATTACAGCGGTATGTGTATTTTTTCCCTAGGCCACTCTGGTTAAGCGTTTGGAGCAGCAGAATTGCGAAAAATTTTCTGCCTTCTCAACCATTTCTTGACTTCAAACTCCCATATCTCGCGAACGGATTGTCCTAACCCAAAAATTCCTGTTGCGTCTGAAAGTAGAAACTCCCCCGATTACAACGGTATGTGTATTTTTTGCCTATACCATTCTGGTTAAGCGTTTGGAGCAGCAGAATTGCGAAAAATTTTCTGCCTTCTCAACCATTTCTTGGCTTCAAACTCCCATATCTCGCGAACGGATTGTCCTAACCCAAAAATTCCTTTTGCATCTGAAAGTACAAACTCGCCCGATTACAACGGTGTGTGTATTTTTTCCCTAGGCCATTCTGGTTAAGCGTTTGGAGCAGCAGAATTGCGAAAAATTTGTTGTCTTCTCAACCATTTCTTAGCTTCAAACTCCCACATCCCGCGAACGGATTGACCTAACCCAAAAATTCCTATTGCATCTGAAAGTCGAATCTCGCCCGATTACAACGGTATATGTATTTTTTCCCTAGGCCATTCTGGTTAAGCGTTTGGAGCAGCAGAAGTGCGAAAAATTTGTTGTCTTCTCAACCATTTCTTAGCTTCAAACTCCCATATCTCGCGAAAGGATTGACCTAACCCAAAAATTCCTGTTGCATCTGAAAGTAGAAACTCCCCCGATTACAACGGTATGTGCATTTTTTCCCTAGGCCATTCTGGTTAAGCGTTTGGAGCAGCAGAATTGCGAAAAATTTTTTGCCTTCTCAACCATTTCTTGCCTTCAAACTCCCATATCTCGCGAACGGATTGACCTAACCCAAAAATTCCTATTGCATCTGAAAGTAGAAACTCGCCCGATTACAGCGGTATGTGTATTTTTTCCCTAGGCCACTCTGGTTAAGCGTTTGGAGCAGCAGAATTGCGAAAAATTTTCTGCCTTCTCAACCATTTCTTGGCTTCAAACTCCCATATCTCGCGAACGGATTGTTCTAACCCAAAAATTCCTGTTGCGTCTGGAAGTAGAAACTCCCCCGATTACAACGGTATGTGTATTTTTTTCCTAGGCCATTCTGGTTGAGCGTTTGGAGCAGCAGAAGTGCGAAAAATTTGTTGTCTTCTCAACCATTTCTTAGTTTCAAACTCCCATATCTCGCGAAACGATTGACCTAACCCAAAAATTCCTATTGCATCTGAAAGTAGAAACTCGCCCGATTACAACGGTATGTGTATTTTTTCCCTAGGCCAATCTGGTTAAGCGTTTGGAGCAGCAGAATTGCGAAAAATTTTTTGCCTTCTCAACCATTTCTTGGCTTCAAACTCCCATATCTCGCGAACGGATTGACCTAACCCAAAAATTCCTGTTGCGTCTGAAAGTAGAAACTCGCCCGATTACAACGGTATGTGTATTTTTTGCCAATACAATTCTGGTTAAGCGTTTGGAGCAGCAGAAGTGCGAAAAATTTGTTGTCTTCTCAACCATTTCTTAGCTTCAAACTCCCATATCTCGCGAACGGATTGACCTAACCCAAAAATTCGTATTGCATCTGAAAGTCGAATCTCGCCCGATTACAACGGTATGTGTATTTTTTCCCTAGGCCATTCTGGTTAAGCGTTTGGAGCAGCAGAAGTGCGAAAAATTTGTTGTCTTCTCAACCATTTCTTAGCTTCAAACTCCCATATCTCGCGAACGGATTGACCTAACCCAAAAATTCCTGTTGCATCTGAAAGTCGAATCTCGCCCGATTACAACGGTATGTGTATTTTTTCCCTAGGCCATTCTGGTTAAGCGTTTGGAGCAGCAGAAGTGCGAAAAATTTGTTGTCTTCTCAACCATTTCTTAGCTTCAAACTCCCATATCTCGCGAACGGATTGACCTAACCCAAAAATTCCTGTTGCATCTGAAAGTAGAAACTCCCCCGATTACAACGGTATGTGTATTTTTTCCCTAGGCCATTCTGGTTAAGCGTTTGGAGCAGCAGAATTGCGAAAAATTTCTTGCCTTCTCAACCATTTTTTGGCTTCAAACTCCCATATCTCGCGAACGGATTGACCTAACCCAAAAATTCCTATTGCATCTGAAAGTAGAAACTCGCCCGATTACAGCGGTATGTGTATTTTTTCCCTAGGCCACTCTGGTTAAGCGTTTGGAGCAGCAGAATTGCGAAAAATTTTCTGCCTTCTCAACCATTTCTTGGCTTCAAACTCCCATATCTCGCGAACGGATTGTCCTAACCCAAAAATTCCTATTGCATCTGAAAGTACAAACTCGCCCGATTACAACGGTGTGTGTATTTTTTCCCTAGGCCATTCTGGTTAAGCGTTTGGAGCAGCAGAATTGCGAAGAATTTGTTGTCTTCTCAACCATTTCTTAGCTTCAAACTCCCATATCTCGCGAACGGATTGACCTAACCCAAAAATTCCTATTGCATCTGAAAGTCGAATCTCGCCCGATTACAACGGTATGTGTATTTTTTCCCTAGGCCATTCTGGTTAAGCGTTTGGAGCAGCAGAAGTGCGAAAAATTTGTTGTCTTCTCAACCATTTCTTAGCTTCAAACTCCCATATCTCGCGAACGGATTGACCTAACCCAAAAATTCCTGTTGCATCTGAAAGTAGAAACTCCCCCGATTACAGCGGTATGTGTATTTTTTCCCTAGGCCACTCTGGTTAAACGTTTGGAGCAGCAGAATTGCGAAAAATTTTCTGCCTTCTCAACCATTTCTTGACTTCAAACTCCCATATCTCGCGAACGGATTGTCCTAACCCAAAAATTCCTGTTGCGTCTGAAAGTAGAAACTCCCCCGATTACAACGGTATGTGTATTTTTTGCCTATACCATTCTGGTTAAGCGTTTGGAGCAGCAGAATTGCGAAAAATTTTCTGCCTTCTCAACCATTTCTTGGCTTCAAACTCCCATATCTCGCGAACGGATTGTCCTAACCCAAAAATTCCTTTTGCATCTGAAAGTACAAACTCGCCCGATTACAACGGTGTGTGTATTTTTTCCCTAGGCCATTCTGGTTAAGCGTTTGGAGCAGCAGAATTGCGAAAAATTTGTTGTCTTCTCAACCATTTCTTAGCTTCAAACTCCCACATCCCGCGAACGGATTGACCTAACCCAAAAATTCCTATTGCATCTGAAAGTCGAATCTCGCCCGATTACAACGGTATATGTATTTTTTCCCTAGGCCATTCTGGTTAAGCGTTTGGAGCAGCAGAAGTGCGAAAAATTTGTTGTCTTCTCAACCATTTCTTAGCTTCAAACTCCCATATCTCGCGAAAGGATTGACCTAACCCAAAAATTCCTGTTGCATCTGAAAGTAGAAACTCCCCCGATTACAACGGTATGTGCATTTTTTCCCTAGGCCATTCTGGTTAAGCGTTTGGAGCAGCAGAATTGCGAAAAATTTTTTGCCTTCTCAACCATTTCTTGCCTTCAAACTCCCATATCTCGCGAACGGATTGACCTAACCCAAAAATTCCTATTGCATCTGAAAGTAGAAACTCGCCCGATTACAGCGGTATGTGTATTTTTTCCCTAGGCCACTCTGGTTAAGCGTTTGGAGCAGCAGAATTGCGAAAAGTTTTCTGCCTTCTCAACCATTTCTTGGCTTCAAACTCCCATATCTCGCGAACGGATTGTTCTAACCCAAAAATTCCTGTTGCGTCTGAAAGTAGAAACTCCCCCGATTACAACGGTATGTGTATTTTTTTCCTAGGCCATTCTGGTTGAGCGTTTGGAGCAGCAGAAGTGCGAAAAATTTGTTGTCTTCTCAACCATTTCTTAGTTTCAAACTCCCATATCTCGCGAAACGATTGACCTAACCCAAAAATTCCTATTGCATCTGAAAGTAGAAACTCGCCCGATTACAGCGGTATGTGTATTTTTTCCCTAGGCCACTCTGGTTAAGCGTTTGGAGCAGCAGAATTGCGAAAAGTTTTCTGCCTTCTCAACCATTTCTTGGCTTCAAACTCCCATATCTCGCGAACGGATTGTTCTAACCCAAAAATTCCTGTTGCGTCTGAAAGTAGAAACTCCCCCGATTACAACGGTATGTGTATTTTTTTCCTAGGCCATTCTGGTTGAGCGTTTGGAGCAGCAGAAGTGCGAAAAATTTGTTGTCTTCTCAACCATTTCTTAGTTTCAAACTCCCATATCTCGCGAAACGATTGACCTAACCCAAAAATTCCTATTGCATCTGAAAGTAGAAACTCGCCCGATTACAACGGTATGTGTATTTTTTCCCTAGGCCAATCTGGTTAAGCGTTTGGAGCAGCAGAATTGCGAAAAATTTTTTGCCTTCTCAACCATTTCTTGGCTTCAAACTCCCATATCTCGCGAACGGATTGACCTAACCCAAAAATTCCTGTTGCGTCTGAAAGTAGAAACTCGCCCGATTACAACGGTATGTGTATTTTTTGCCAATACCATTCTGGTTAAGCGTTTGGAGCAGCAGAAGTGCGAAAAATTTGTTGTCTTCTCAACCATTTCTTAGCTTCAAACTCCCATATCTCGCGAACGGATTGACCTAACCCAAAAATTCGTATTGCATCTGAAAGTAGAAACTCCCCCGATTACAACGGTATGTGTATTTTTTCCCTAGGCCATTCTGGTTAAGCGTTTGGAGCTGCAGAATTGCGAAAAATTTTTTGCCTTCTCAACCATTTCTTGGCTTCAAACTCCCATATCTCGCGAACGGATTGACCTAACCCAAAAATTCCTATTGCATCTGAAAGTAGAAACTCGCCCGATTACAGCGGTATGTGTATTTTTTCCCTAGGCCACTCTGGTTAAGCGTTTGGAGCAGCAGAATTGCGAAAAATTTTCTGCCTTCTCAACCATTTCTTGACTTCAAACTCCCATATCTCGCGAACGGATTGTCCTAACCCAAAAATTCCTGTTGCGTCTGAAAGTAGAAACTCCCCCGATTACAACGGTATGTGTATTTTTTGCCTATACCATTCTGGTTAAGCGTTTGGAGCAGCAGAATTGCGAAAAATTTTCTGCCTTCTCAACCATTTCTTGGCTTCAAACTCCCATATCTCGCGAACGGATTGTCCTAACCCAAAAATTCCTTTTGCATCTGAAAGTACAAACTCGCCCGATTACAACGGTGTGTGTATTTTTTCCCTAGGCCATTCTGGTTAAGCGTTTGGAGCAGCAGAATTGCGAAAAATTTGTTGTCTTCTCAACCATTTCTTAGCTTCAAACTCCCACATCCCGCGAACGGATTGACCTAACCCAAAAATTCCTATTGCATCTGAAAGTCGAATCTCGCCCGATTACAACGGTATATGTATTTTTTCCCTAGGCCATTCTGGTTAAGCGTTTGGAGCAGCAGAATTGCGAAAAATTTTTTGCCTTCTCAACCATTTCTTGCCTTCAAACTCCCATATCTCGCGAACGGATTGACCTAACCCAAAAATTCCTATTGCATCTGAAAGTAGAAACTCGCCCGATTACAGCGGTATGTGTATTTTTTCCCTAGGCCACTCTGGTTAAGCGTTTGGAGCAGCAGAATTGCGAAAAATTTTCTGCCTTCTCAACCATTTCTTGGCTTCAAACTCCCATATCTCGCGAACGGATTGTTCTAACCCAAAAATTCCTGTTGCGTCTGGAAGTAGAAACTCCCCCGATTACAACGGTATGTGTATTTTTTTCCTAGGCCATTCTGGTTGAGCGTTTGGAGCAGCAGAAGTGCGAAAAATTTGTTGTCTTCTCAACCATTTCTTAGTTTCAAACTCCCATATCTCGCGAAACGATTGACCTAACCCAAAAATTCCTATTGCATCTGAAAGTAGAAACTCGCCCGATTACAACGGTATGTGTATTTTTTCCCTAGGCCAATCTGGTTAAGCGTTTGGAGCAGCAGAATTGCGAAAAATTTTTTGCCTTCTCAACCATTTCTTGGCTTCAAACTCCCATATCTCGCGAACGGATTGACCTAACCCAAAAATTCCTGTTGCGTCTGAAAGTAGAAACTCGCCCGATTACAACGGTATGTGTATTTTTTGCCAATACAATTCTGGTTAAGCGTTTGGAGCAGCAGAAGTGCGAAAAATTTGTTGTCTTCTCAACCATTTCTTAGCTTCAAACTCCCATATCTCGCGAACGGATTGACCTAACCCAAAAATTCGTATTGCATCTGAAAGTCGAATCTCGCCCGATTACAACGGTATGTGTATTTTTTCCCTAGGCCATTCTGGTTAAGCGTTTGGAGCAGCAGAAGTGCGAAAAATTTGTTGTCTTCTCAACCATTTCTTAGCTTCAAACTCCCATATCTCGCGAACGGATTGACCTAACCCAAAAATTCCTGTTGCATCTGAAAGTAGAAACTCCCCCGATTACAACGGTATGTGTATTTTTTCCCTAGGCCATTCTGGTTAAGCGTTTGGAGCAGCAGAATTGCGAAAAATTTTTTGCCTCCTCAACCATTTCTTGGCTTCAAACTCCCATATCTCGCGAACGGATTGACCTAACCCAAAAATTCCTGTTGCGTCTGAAAGTAGAAACTCGCCCGATTACAACGGTATGTGTATTTTTTACCTATACCATTCTGGTTAAGCGTTTGGAGCAGCAGAAGTGCGAAAAATTTGTTGTCTTCTCAACCATTTCTTAGCTTCAAACTCCCATATCTCGCGAACGGATTGACCTAACCCAAAAATTCCTATTGCATCTGAAAGTCGAATCTCGCCCGATTACAACGGTATGTGTATTTTTTCCCTAGGCCATTCTGGTTAAGCGTTTGGAGCAGCAGAATTGCGAAAAATTTCTTGCCTTCTCAACCATTTTTTGGCTTCAAACTCCCATATCTCGCGAACGGATTGACCTAACCCAAAAATTCCTATTGCATCTGAAAGTAGAAACTCGCCCGATTACAGCGGTATGTGTATTTTTTCCCTAGGCCACTCTGGTTAAGCGTTTGGAGCAGCAGAATTGCGAAAAATTTTCTGCCTTCTCAACCATTTCTTGGCTTCAAACTCCCATATCTCGCGAACGGATTGTCCTAACCCAAAAATTCCTATTGCATCTGAAAGTACAAACTCGCCCGATTACAACGGTGTGTGTATTTTTTCCCTAGGCCATTCTGGTTAAGCGTTTGGAGCAGCAGAATTGCGAAGAATTTGTTGTCTTCTCAACCATTTCTTAGCTTCAAACTCCCATATCTCGCGAACGGATTGACCTAACCCAAAAATTCCTATTGCATCTGAAAGTCGAATCTCGCCCGATTACAACGGTATGTGTATTTTTTCCCTAGGCCATTCTGGTTAAGCGTTTGGAGCAGCAGAAGTGCGAAAAATTTGTTGTCTTCTCAACCATTTCTTAGCTTCAAACTCCCATATCTCGCGAACGGATTGACCTAACCCAAAAATTCCTGTTGCATCTGAAAGTAGAAACTCCCCCGATTACAACGGTATGTGTATTTTTTCCCTAGGCCATTCTGGTTAAGCGTTTGGAGCTGCAGAATTGCGAAAAATTTTTTGCCTCCTCAACCATTTCTTGGCTTCAAACTCCCATATCTCGCGAACGGATTGACCTAACCCAAAAATTCCTATTGCATCTGAAAGTAGAAACTCGCCCGATTACAGCGGTATGTGTATTTTTTCCCTAGGCCACTCTGGTTAAGCGTTTGGAGCAGCAGAAGTGCGAAAAATTTGTTGTCTTCTCAACCATTTCTTAGCTTCAAACTCCCATATCTCGCGAAAGGATTGACCTAACCCAACAATTCCTGTTGCATCTGAAAGTAGAAACTCCCCCGATTACAACGGTATATGCATTTTTTCCCTAGGCCATTCTGGTTAAGCGTTTGGAGCAGCAGAATTGCGAAAAATTTTTTGCCTTCTCAACCATTTCTTAGTTTCAAACTCCCATATCTCGCGAAACGATTGACCTAACCCAAAAATTCCTATTGCATCTGAAAGTAGAAACTCGCCCGATTACAACGGTATGTGTATTTTTTCCCTAGGCCAATCTGGTTAAGCGTTTGGAGCAGCAGAATTGCGAAAAATTTTTTGCCTTCTCAACCATTTCTTGGCTTCAAACTCCCATATCTCGCGAACGGATTGACCTAACCCAAAAATTCCTGTTGTGTCTGAAAGTAGAAACTCGCCCGATTACAACGGTATGTGTATTTTTTCCCTAGGCCACTCTGGTTAAGCGTTTGGAGCAGCAGAATTGCGAAAAATTTTTTGCCTTCTCAACCATTTCTTGGCTTCAAACTCCCATAACTCGCGAACGGATTGACCTAACCCAAAAATTCCTGTTGCGTCTGAAAGTAGAAACTCCCCCGATTACAACGGTATGTGTATTTTTTGCCTATACCATTCTGGTTAAGCGTTTGGAGCAGCAGAATTGCGAAAAATTTTCTGCCTTCTCAACCATTTCTTGGCTTCAAACTCCCATATCTCGCGAACGGATTGTCCTAACCCAAAAATTCCTGTTGCATCTGAAAGTACAAACTCGCCCGATTACAACGGTGAGTGTATTTTTTCCCTAGGCCATTCTGGTTAAGCGTTTGGAGCAGCAGAATTGCGAAAAATTTGTTGTCTTCTCAACCATTTCTTAGCTTCAAACTCCCATATCTCGCGAAAGGATTGACCTAACCCAACAATTCCTGTTGCATCTGAAAGTAGAAACTCCCCCGATTACAACGTTATGTGCATTTTTTCCCTAGGCCATTCTGGTTAAGCGTTTGGAGCAGCAGAATTGCGAAAAATTTGTTGTCTTCTCAACCATTTCTTAGCTTCAAACTCCCATATCTCGCGAACGGATTGACCTAACCCAAAAATTCCTATTGCATCTGAAAGTAGAAACTCGCCCGATTACAACGGTATGTGTATTTTTTCCCTAGGCCATTCTGGTTAAGCGTTTGGAGCAGCAGAAGTGCGAAAAATTTGTTGTCTTCTCAACCATTTCTTAGCTTCAAACTCCCATATCTCGCGAACGGATTGACCCAACCCAAAAATTCCTGTTGCATCTGAAAGTAGAAACTCACCCGATTACAACGGTATGTGTATTTTTTCCCTAGGCCATTCTTGTTAAGCGTTTGGATCAGAAGAATTGCGATAAATTTTTTGCCTTCTCCAACATTTCTTGGCTTCAAACTCCCATATCTCGCGAACGGATTGACCTAACCCAAAAATTCCTATTGCATCTGAAAGTACAAACTCGCCCGATTACAACGGTGTGTGTATTTTTTCCCTAGGCCATTCTGGTTAAGCGTTTGGAGCAGCAGAATTGCGAAGAATTTGTTGTCTTCTCAACCATTTCTTAGCTTCAAACTCCCATATCTCGCGAACGGATTGACCTATCCCAAAAATTCCTATTGCATCTGAAAGTCGAATCTCGCCCGATTACAACGGTATGTGTATTTTTTCCCTAGGCCATTCTGGTTAAGCGTTTGGAGCTGCAGAATTGCGAAAAATTTTTTGCCTTCACAACCATTTCTTGGCTTCAAACTCCCATATCTCGCGAACGGATTGACCTAACCCAAAAATTCCTATTGCATCTGAAAGTAGAAACTTGCCCGATTACAGCGGTATGTGTATTTTTTCCCTAGGCCACTCTGGTTAAGCGTTTGGAGCAGCAGAATTGCGAAAAATTTTCTGCCTTCTCAACCATTTCTTGACTTCAAACTCCCATATCTCGCGAACGGATTGTCCTAACCCAAAAATTCCTGTTGCGTCTGAAAGTAGAAACTCCCCCGATTACAACGGTATGTGTATTTTTTGCCTATACCATTCTGGTTAAGCGTTTGGAGCAGCAGAATTGCGAAAAATTTTCTGCCTTCTCAACCATTTCTTGGCTTCAAACTCCCATATCTCGCGAACGGATTGTCCTAACCCAAAAATTCCTTTTGCATCTGAAAGTACAAACTCGCCCGATTACAACGGTGTGTGTATTTTTTCCCTAGGCCATTCTGGTTAAGCGTTTGGAGCAGCAGAATTGCGAAAAATTTGTTGTCTTCTCAACCATTTCTTAGCTTCAAACTCCCACATCCCGCGAACGGATTGACCAAACCCAAAAATTCCTATTGCATCTGAAAGTCGAATCTCGCCCGATTACAACGGTATATGTATTTTTTCCCTAGGCCATTCTGGTTAAGCGTTTGGAGCAGCAGAAGTGCGAAAAATTTGTTGTCTTCTCAACCATTTCTTAGCTTCAAACTCCCATATCTCGCGAAAGGATTGACCTAACCCAAAAATTCCTGTTGCATCTGAAAGTAGAAACTCCCCCGATTACAACGGTATGTGCATTTTTTCCCTAGGCCATTCTGGTTAAGCGTTTGGAGCAGCAGAATTGCGAAAAATTTTCTGCCTTCTCAACCATTTCTTGGCTTCAAACTCCCATATCTCGCGAACGGATTGTTCTAACCCAAAAATTCCTGTTGCGTCTCAAAGTAGAAACTCCCCCGATTACAACGGTATGTGTATTTTTTTCCTAGGCCATTCTGGATGAGCGTTTGGAGCAGCAGAAGTGCGAGAAAAATTTGTTGTCTTCTCAACCATTTCTTAGTTTCAAACTCCCATATCTCGCGAAACGATTGACCTAACCCAAAAATTCCTATTGCATCTGAAAGTAGAAACTCGCCCGATTACAACGGTATGTGTATTTTTTCCCTAGGCCAATCTGGTTAAGCGTTTGGAGCAGCAGAATTGCGAAAAATTTTTTGCCTTCTCAACCATTTCTTGGCTTCAAACTCCCATATCTCGCGAAACGATTGACCTAACCCAAAAATTCCTATTGCATCTGAAAGTAGAAACTCGCCCGATTACAGCGGTATGTGTATTTTTTCCCTAGGCCACTCTGGTTAAGCGTTTGGAGCAGCAGAAGTGCGAAAAATTTGTTGTCTTCTCAACCATTTCTTAGCTTCAAACTCCCATATCTCGCGAAAGGATTGACCTAACCCAAAAATTCCTGTTGCATCTGAAAGTAGAAACTCCCCCGATTACAACGGTATGTGCATTTTTTCCCTAGGCCATTCTGGTTAAGCGTTTGGAGCAGCAGAATTGCGAAAAATTATTTGCCTTCTCAACCATTTCTTAGTTTCAAACTCCCATATCTCGCGAAACGATTGACCTAACCCAAAAATTCCTATTGCATCTGAAAGTAGAAACTCGCCCGATTACAACGGTATGTGTATTTTTTTCCCTAGGCCAATCTGGTTAAGCGTTTGGAGCAGCAGAATTGCGAAAAATTTTTTGCCTTCTCAACCATTTCTTGGCTTCAAACTCCCATATCTCGCGAACGGATTGACCTAACCCAAAAATTCCTGTTGTGTCTGAAAGTAGAAACTCGCCCGATTACAACGGTATGTGTATTTTTTACCTATACCATTCTGGTTAAGCGTTTGGAGCAGCAGAAGTGCGAAAAATTTTTTGCCTTCTCAACCATTTCTTGGCTTCAAACTCCCATATCTCGCGAACGGATGGACCTAACCCAAAAATTCCTATTGCATCTGAAAGTAGAAACTCGCCCGATTACAGCGGTATGTGTATTTTTTCCCTAGGCCACTCTGGTTAAGCGTTTGGAGCAGCAGAATTGCGAAAAATTTTTTGCCTTCTCAACCATTTCTTGGCTTCAAACTCCCATAACTCGCTAACGGATTGACCTAACCCAAAAATTCCTATTGCATCTGAAAGTAGAAACTCGCCCGATTACAGCGGTATGTGTATTTTTTCCCTAGGCCACTCTGGTTAAGCGTTTGGAGCAGCAGAATTGCGAAAAATTTTCTGCCTTCTCAACCATTTCTTGGCTTCAAACTCCCATATCTCGCGAACGGATTGTCCTAACCCAAAAATTCCTGTTGCGTCTGAAAGTAGAAACTCCCCCGATTACAACGGTATGTGTATTTTTTGCCTATACCATTCTGGTTAAGCGTTTGGAGCAGCAGAATTGCGAAAAATTTTCTGCCTTCTCAACCATTTCTTGGCTTCAAACTCCCATATCTCGCGAACGGATTGTCCTAACCCAAAAATTCCTGTTGCATCTGAAAGTACAAACTCGCCCGATTACAACGGTGTGTGTATTTTTTCCCTAGGCCATTCTGGTTAAGCGTTTGGAGCAGCAGAATTGCGAAAAATTTGTTGTCTTCTCAACCATTTCTTAGCTTCAAACTCCCATATCTCGCGAACGGATTGACCTAACCCAAAAATTCCTATTGCATCTGAAAGTAGAAACTCGCCCGATTACAACGGTATGTGTATTTTTTCCCTAGGCCTTTGTGGTTAAGCGTTTGGAGCAGCAGAAGTGCGAAAAATTTGTTGTCTTCTCAACCATTTCTTAGCTTCAAACTCCCATATCTCGCGAACGGATTGACCCAACCCAAAAATTCCTGTTGCATCTGAAAGTAGAAACTCACCCGATTACAACGGTATGTGTATTTTTTCCCTAGGCCATTCTTGTTAAGCGTTTGGATCAGAAGAATTGCGAAAAATTTTTTGCCTTCTCAACCATTTCTTGGCTTCAAACTACCATATCTCGCGAACGGATTGACCTAACCCAAAAATTCCTATTGCATCTGAAAGTAGAAACTCGCCCGATTACAGCGGTATGTGTATTTTTTCCCTAGGCCATTCTGGTTAAGCGTTTGGAGCAGCAGAATTGCGATAAATTTTTTGCCTTCTCAAACATTTCTTGGCTTCAAACTCCCATATCTCGCGAACGGATTGACCTAACCCAAAAATTCCTATTGCATCTGAAAGTACAAACTCGCCCGATTACAACGGTGTGTGTATTTTTTCCCTAGGCCATTCTGGTTAAGCGTTTGGAGCAGCAGAATTGCGAAGAATTTGTTGTCTTCTCAAACATTTCTTAGCTTCAAACTCCCATATCTCGCGAACGGATTGACCTAACCCAAAAATTCCTATTGCATCTGAAAGTCGAATCTCGCCCGATTACAACGGTATGTGTATTTTTTCCCTAGGCCATTCTGGTTAAGCGTTTGGAGCAGCAGAAGTGCGAAAAATTTGTTGTCTTCTCAACCATTTCTTAGCTTCAAAATCCCATATCTCGCGAACGGATTGACCTAACCCAAAAATTCCTGTTGCATCTGAAAGTAGAAACTCGCCCGATTACAGCGGTATGTGTATTTTTTCCCTAGGCCACTCTGGTTAAGCGGTTGGAGCAGCAGAATTGCGAAAAATTTTCTGCCTTCTCAACCATTTCTTGGCTTCAAACTCCCATATCTCGCGAACGGATTGTTCTAACCCAAAAATTCCTGTTGCGTCTGAAAGTAGAAACTCCCCCGATTACAACTGTATGTGTATTTTTTTCCTAGGCCATTCTGGTTGAGCGTTTGGAGCAGCAGAAGTGCGAAAAATTTGTTGTCTTCTCAACCATTTCTAAGTTTCAAACTCCCATATCTCGCGAAACGATTGACCTAAACCAAAAATTCCTATTGCATCTGAAAGTAGAAACTCGCCCGATTACAACGGTATGTGTATTTTTTCCCTAGGCCAATCTGGTTAAGCGTTTGGAGCAGCAGAATTGCGAAAAATTTTTTGCCTTCTCAACCATTTCTTGGCTTCAAACTCCCATATCTCGCGAACGGATTGACCTAACCCAAAAATTCCTGTTGCGTCTGAAAGTAGAAACTCGCCCGATTACAACGGTATGTGTATTTTTTGCCTATACCATTCTGGTTAAGCGTTTGGAGCAGCAGAAGTGCGAAAAATTTGTTGTCTTCTCAACCATTTCTTAGCTTCAAACTCCCATATCTCGCGAACGGATTGACCTAACCCAAAAATTCCTATTGCATCTGAAAGTAGAAACTCCCCCGATTACAACGGTATGTGTATTTTTTCCCTAGGCCATTCTGGTTAAGCTTTTGGAGCTGCAGAATTGCGAAAAATTTTTTGCCTTCTCAACCATTTCTTGGCTTCAAACTCCCATATCTCGCGAACGGATTGACCTAACCCAAAAATTCCTATTGCATCTGAAAGTAGAAACTCGCCCGATTACAGCGGTATGTGTATTTTTTCCCTAGGCCACTCTGGTTAAACGTTTGGAGCAGCAGAATTGCGAAAAATTTTCTGCCTTCTCAACCATTTCTTGACTTCAAACTCCCATATCTCGCGAACGGATTGTCCTAACCCAAAAATTCCTGTTGCGTCTGAAAGTAGAAACTCCCCCGATTACAACGGTATGTGTATTTTTTGCCTATACCATTCTGGTTAAGCGTTTGGAGCAGCAGAATTGCGAAAAATTTTCTGCCTTCTCAACCATTTCTTGGCTTCAAACTCCCATATCTCGCGAACAAATTGTCCTAACCCAAAAATTCCTTTTGCATCTGAAAGTACAAACTCGCCCGATTACAACGGTGTGTGTATTTTTTCCCTAGGCCATTCTGGTTAAGCGTTTGGAGCAGCAGAATTGCGAAAAATTTGTTGTCTTCTCAACCATTTCTTAGCTTCAAACTCCCACATCCCGCGAACGGATTGACCTAACCCAAAAATTCCTATTGCATCTGAAAGTCGAATCTCGCCCGATTACAACGGTATATGTATTTTTTCCCTAGGCCATTCTGGTTAAGCGTTTGGAGCAGCAGAAGTGCGAAAAATTTGTTGTCTTCTCAACCATTTCTTAGCTTCAAACTCCCATATCTCGCGAATGGATTGACCTAACCCAAAAATTCCTGTTGCATCTGAAAGTAGAAACTCCCCCGATTACAACGGTATGTGCATTTTTTCCCTAGGCCATTCTGGTTAAGCGTTTGGAGCAGCAGAATTGCGAAAAATTTTTTGCCTTCTCAACCATTTCTTGCCTTCAAACTCCCATATCTCGCGAACGGATTGACCTAACCCAAAAATTCCTATTGCATCTGAAAGTAGAAACTCGCCCGATTACAGCGGTATGTGTATTTTTTCCCTAGGCCACTCTGGTTAAGCGTTTGGAGCAGCAGAATTGCGAAAAATTTTCTGCCTTCTCAACCATTTCTTGGCTTCAAACTCCCATATCTCGCGAACGGATTGTTCTAACCCAAAAATTCCTGTTGCGTCTGAAAGTAGAAACTCCCCCGATTACAACGGTATGTGTATTTTTTTCCTAGGCCATTCTGGTTGAGCGTTTGGAGCAGCAGAAGTGCGAAAAATTTGTTGTCTTCTCAACCATTTCTTAGTTTCAAACTCCCATATCTCGCGAAACGATTGACCTAACCCAAAAATTCCTATTGCATCTGAAAGTAGAAACTCGCCCGATTACAACGGTATGTGTATTTTTTCCCTAGGCCAATCTGGTTAAGCGTTTGGAGCAGCAGAATTGCGAAAAATTTTTTGCCTTCTCAACCATTTCTTGGCTTCAAACTCCCATATCTCGCGAACGGATTGACCTAACCCAAAAATTCCTGTTGCGTCTGAAAGTAGATACTCGCCCGATTACAACGGTATGTGTATTTTTTGCCAATACCATTCTGGTTAAGCGTTTGGAGCAGCAGAAGTGCGAAAAATTTGTTGTCTTCTCAACCATTTCTTAGCTTCAAACTCCCATATCTCGCGAACGGATTGACCTAACCCAAAAATTCGTATTGCATCTGAAAGTCGAATCTCGCCCGATTACAACGGTATGTGTATTTTTTCCCTAGGCCATTCTGGTTAAGCGTTTGGAGCAGCAGAAGTGCGAAAAATTTGTTGTCTTCTCAACCATTTCTTAGCTTCAAACTCCCATATCTCGCGAACGGATTGACCTAACCCAAAAATTCCTATTGCATCTGAAAGTAGAAACTCCCCCGATTACAACGGTATGTGTATTTTTTCCCTAGGCCATTCTGGTTAAGCGTTTGGAGCTGCAGAATTGCGAAAAATTTTTTGCCTTCTCAACCATTTCTTGGCTTCAAACTCCCATATCTCGCGAACGGATTGACCTAACCCAAAAATTCCTATTGCATCTGAAAGTAGAAACTCGCCCGATTACAGCGGTATGTGTATTTTTTCCCTAGGCCACTCTGGTTAAGCGTTTGGAGCAGCAGAATTGCGAAAAATTTTCTGCCTTCTCAACCATTTCTTGACTTCAAACTCCCATATCTCGCGAACGGATTGTCCTAACCCAAAAATTCCTGTTGCGTCTGAAAGTAGAAACTCCCCCGATTACAACGGTATGTGTATTTTTTGCCTATACCATTCTGGTTAAGCGTTTGGAGCAGCAGAATTGCGAAAAATTTTCTGCCTTCTCAACCATTTCTTGGCTTCAAACTCCCATATCTCGCGAACGGATTGTCCTAACCCAAAAATTCCTTTTGCATCTGAAAGTACAAACTCGCCCGATTACAACGGTGTGTGTATTTTTTCCCTAGGCCATTCTGGTTAAGCGTTTGGAGCAGCAGAATTGCGAAAAATTTGTTGTCTTCTCAACCATTTCTTAGCTTCAAACTCCCACATCCCGCGAACGGATTGACCTAACCCAAAAATTCCTATTGCATCTGAAAGTCGAATCTCGCCCGATTACAACGGTATATGTATTTTTTCCCTAGGCCATTCTGGTTAAGCGTTTGGAGCAGCAGAAGTGCGAAAAATTTGTTGTCTTCTCAACCATTTCTTAGCTTCAAACTCCCATATCTCGCGAAAGGATTGACCTAACCCAAAAATTCCTGTTGCATCTGAAAGTAGAAACTCCCCCGATTACAACGGTATGTGCATTTTTTCCCTAGGCCATTCTGGTTAAGCGTTTGGAGCAGCAGAATTGCGAAAAATTTTTTGCCTTCTCAACCATTTCTTGCCTTCAAACTCCCATATCTCGCGAACGGATTGACCTAACCCAAAAATTCCTATTGCATCTGAAAGTAGAAACTCGCCCGATTACAGCGGTATGTGTATTTTTTCCCTAGGCCACTCTGGTTAAGCGTTTGGAGCAGCAGAATTGCGAAAAATTTTCTGCCTTCTCAACCATTTCTTGGCTTCAAACTCCCATATCTCGCGAACGGATTGTTCTAACCCAAAAATTCCTGTTGCGTCTGGAAGTAGAAACTCCCCCGATTACCACGGTATGTGTATTTTTTTCCTAGGCCATTCTGGTTGAGCGTTTGGAGCAGCAGAAGTGCGAAAAATTTGTTGTCTTCTCAACCATTTCTTAGTTTCAAACTCCCATATCTCGCGAAACGATTGACCTAACCCAAAAATTCCTATTGCATCTGAAAGTAGAAACTCGCCCGATTACAACGGTATGTGTATTTTTTCCCTAGGCCAATCTGGTTAAGCGTTTGGAGCAGCAGAATTGCGAAAAATTTTTTGCCTTCTCAACCATTTCTTGGCTTCAAACTCCCATATCTCGCGAACGGATTGACCTAACCCAAAAATTCCTGTTGCGTCTGAAAGTAGAAACTCGCCCGATTACAACGGTATGTGTATTTTTTGCCAATACAATTCTGGTTAAGCGTTTGGAGCAGCAGAAGTGCGAAAAATTTGTTGTCTTCTCAACCATTTCTTAGCTTCAAACTCCCATATCTCGCGAACGGATTGACCTAACCCAAAAATCCGTATTGCATCTGAAAGTCGAATCTCGCCCGATTACAACGGTATGTGTATTTTTTCCCTAGGCCATTCTGGTTGAGCGTTTGGAGCAGCAGAAGTGCGAAAAATTTGTTGTCTTCTCAACCATTTCTTAGCTTCAAACTCCCATATCTCGCGAACGGATTGACCTAACCCAAAAATTCCTGTTGCATCTGAAAGTAGAAACTCCCCCGATTACAACGGTATGTGTATTTTTTCCCTAGGCCATTCTGGTTAAGCGTTTGGAGCAGCAGAATTGCGAAAAATTTTTTGCCTCCTCAACCATTTCTTGGCTTCAAACTCCCATATCTCGCGAACGGATTGACCTAACCCAAAAATTCCTGTTGCGTCTGAAAGTAGAAACTCGCCCGATTACAACGGTATGTGTATTTTTTACCTATACCATTCTGGTTAAGCGTTTGGAGCAGCAGAAGTGCGAAAAATTTGTTGTCTTCTCAACCATTTCTTAGCTTCAAACTCCCATATCTCGCGAACGGATTGACCTAACCCAAAAATTCCTATTGCATCTGAAAGTCGAATCTCGCCCGATTACAACGGTATGTGTATTTTTTCCCTAGGCCATTCTGGTTAAGCGTTTGGAGCAGCAGAAGTGCGAAAAATTTGTTGTCTTCTCAACCATTTCTTAGCTTCAAACTCCCATATCTCGCGAACGGATTGACCTAACCCAAAAATTCCTGTTGCATCTGAAAGTAGAAACTCCCCCGATTACAACGGTATGTGTATTTTTTCCCTAGGCCATTCTGGTTAAGCGTTTGGAGCAGCAGAATTGCGAAAAATTTTTTGCCTTCTCAACCATTTCTTGGCTTCAAACTCCCATATCTCGCGAACGGATTGACCTAACCCAAAAATTCCTATTGCATCTGAAAGTAGAAACTCGCCCGATTACAGCGGTATGTGTATTTTTTCCCTAGGCCACTCTGGTTAAGCGTTTGGAGCAGCAGAATTGCGAAAAATTTTCTGCCTTCTCAACCATTTCTTGGCTTCAAACTCCCATATCTCGCGAACGGATTGTCCTAACCCAAAAATTCCTGTTGCGTCTGAAAGTAGAAACTCCCCCGATTACAACGGTATGTGTATTTTTTTCCTAGGCCATTCTGGTTGAGCGTTTGGAGCAGCAGAAGTGCGAAAAATTTGTTGTCTTCTCAACCATTTCTTAGTTTCAAACTCCCATATCTCGCGAAAGGATAGACCTAACCCAAAAATTCGTATTGCATCTGAAAGTAGAAACTCACCCGATTACAACGGTATGTGTATTTTTTCCCTAGGCCATTCTTGTTAAGCGTTTGGATCAGAAGAGTTGCGAAAAATTTTTTGCCTTCTCAACCATTTCTTGGCTTCAAACTCCCATATCTCGCGAACGGATTGACCTAACCCAAAAATTCCTATTGCATCTGAAAGTAGAAACTCGCCCGATTACAGCGGTATGTCTATTTTTTCCCTAGGCCATTCTGGTTAAGCGTTTGGAGCAGCAGAATTGCGAAAAATTTGTTGTCTTCTCAACCATTTCTTAGCTTCAAACTCCCACATCCCGCGAACGGATTGACCTAACCCAAAAATTCCTATTGCATCTGAAAGTCGAATCTCGCCCGATTACAACGGTATATGTATTTTTTCCCTAGGCCATTCTGGTTAAGCGTTTGGAGCAGCAGAAGTGCGAAAAATTTGTTGTCTTCTCAACCATTTCTTAGCTTCAAACTCCCATATCTCGCGAAAGGATTGACCTAACCCAAAAATTCCTGTTGCATCTGAAAGTAGAAACTCCCCCGATTACAACGGTATGTGCATTTTTTCCCTAGGCCATTCTGGTTAAGCGTTTGGAGCAGCAGAATTGCGAAAAATTTTTTGCCTTCTCAACCATTTCTTGCCTTCAAACTCCCATATCTCGCGAACGGATTGACCTAACCCAAAAATTCCTATTGCATCTGAAAGTAGAAACTCGCCCGATTACAGCGGTATGTGTATTTTTTCCCTAGGCCACTCTGGTTAAGCGTTTGGAGCAGCAGAATTGCGAAAAATTTTCTGCCTTCTCAACCATTTCTTGGCTTCAAACTCCCATATCTCGCGAACGGATTGTTCTAACCCAAAAATTCCTGTTGCGTCTGAAAGTAGAAACTCCCCCGATTACAACGGTATGTGTATTTTTTTCCTAGGCCATTCTGGTTGAGCGTTTGGAGCAGCAGAAGTGCGAAAAATTTGTTGTCTTCTCAACCATTTCTTAGTTTCAAACTCCCATATCTCGCGAAACGATTGACCTAACCCAAAAATTCCTATTGCATCTGAAAGTAGAAACTCGCCCGATTACAACGGTATGTGTATTTTTTCCCTAGGCCAATCTGGTTAAGCGTTTGGAGCAGCAGAATTGCGAAAAATTTTTTGCCTTCTCAACCATTTCTTGGCTTCAAACTCCCATATCTCGCGAACGGATTGACCTAACCCAAAAATTCCTGTTGCGTCTGAAAGTAGAAACTCGCCCGATTACAACGGTATGTGTATTTTTTACCTATACCATTCTGGTTAAGCGTTTGGAGCAGCAGAAGTGCGAAAAATTTGTTGTCTTCTCAACCATTTCTTAGCTTCAAACTCCCATATCTCGCGAACGGATTGACCTAACCCAAAAATTCCTATTGCATCTGAAAGTCGAATCTCGCCCGATTACAACGGTATGTGTATTTTTTCCCTAGGCCATTCTGGTTAAGCGTTTGGAGCAGCAGAAGTGCGAAAAATTTGTTGTCTTCTCAACCATTTCTTAGCTTCAAACTCCCATATCTCGCGAACGGATTGACCTAACCCAAAAATTCCTGTTGCATCTGAAAGTAGAAACTCCCCCGATTACAACGGTATGTGTATTTTTTCCCTAGGCCATTCTGGTTAAGCGTTTGGAGCAGCAGAATTGCGAAAAATTTTTTGCCTTCTCAACCATTTCTTGGCTTCAAACTCCCATATCTCGCGAACGGATTGACCTAACCCAAAAATTCCTATTGCATCTGAAAGTAGAAACTCGCCCGATTACAGCGGTATGTGTATTTTTTCCCTAGGCCACTCTGGTTAAGCGTTTGGAGCAGCCGAATTGCGAAAAATTTTCTGCCTTCTCAACCATTTCTTGGCTTCAAACTCCCATATCTCGCGAACGGATTGTCCTAACCCAAAAATTCCTGTTGCGTCTGAACGTAGAAACTCCCCCGATTACAACGGTATGTGTATTTTTTTCCTAGGCCATTCTGGTTGAGCGTTTGGAGCAGCAGAAGTGCGAAAAATTTGTTGTCTTCTCAACCATTTCTTAGTTTCAAACTCCCATATCTCGCGAAAGGATAGACCTAACCCAAAAATTCCTATTGCATCTGAAAGTAGAAACTCACCCGATTACAACGGTATGTGTATTTTTTCCCTAGGCCATTCTTGTTAAGCGTTTGGATCAGAAGAATTGCGAAAAATTTTTTGCCTTCTCAACCATTTCTTGGCTTCAAACTCCCATATCTCGCGAACGGATTGACCTAACCCAAAAATTCCTATTGCATCTGAAAGTAGAAACTCGCCCGATTACAGCGGTATGTCTATTTTTTCCCTAGGCCATTCTGGTTAAGCGTTTGGAGCAGCAGAATTGCGAAAAATTTTTTGCCTTCTCAAACATTTCTTGGCTTCAAACTCCCATATCTCGCGAACGGATTGACCTAACCCAAAAATTCCTATTGCATCTGAAAGTACAAACTCGCCCGATTACAACGGTGTATGTATTTTTTCCCTAGGCCATTCTGGTTAAGCGTTTGGAGCAGCAGAATTGCGAAGAATTTGTTGTCTTCTCAACCATTTCTTAGCTTCAAACTCCCATATCTCGCGAACGGATTGACCTAACCCAAAAATTCCTATTGCATCTGAAAGTCGATTCTCGCCCGATTACAACGGTATGTGTATTTTTTCCCTAGGCCATTCTGGTTAAGCGTTTGGAGCAGCAGAAGTGCGAAAAATTTGTTGTCTTCTCAACCATTTCTTAGCTTCAAACTCCCATATCTCGCGAACGGATTGACCTAACCCAAAAATTCCTGTTGCATCTGAAAGTAGAAACTCCCCCGATTACAACGGTATGTGTATTTTTTCCCTAGGCCATTCTGGTTAAGCGTTTGGAGCAGCAGAATTGCGAAAAATTTTTTGCCTTCTCAACCATTTCTTGGCTTCAAACTCCCATATCTCGCGAACGGATTGACCTAACCCAAAAATTCCTATTGCATCTGAAAGTAGAAACTCGCCCGATTACAGCGGTATGTGTATTTTTTCCCTAGGCCACTCTGGTTAAGCGTTTGGAGCAGTAGAATTGCGAAAAATTTTCTGCCTTCTCAACCATTTCTTGGCTTCAAACTCCCATATCTCGCGAACGGATTGTCCTAACCCAAAAATTCCTGTTGCGTCTGAAAGTAGAAACTCCCCCGATTACAACGGTATGTGTATTTTTTTCCTAGGCCATTCTGGTTGAGCGTTTGGAGCAGCAGAAGTGCGAAAAATTTGTTGTCTTCTCAACCATTTCTTAGTTTCAAACTCCCATATCTCGCGAAAGGATAGACCTAACCCAAAAATTCCTATTGCATCTGAAAGTAGAAACTCACCCGATTACAACGGTATGTGTATTTTTTCCCTAGGCCATTCTTGTTAAGCGTTTGGATCAGAAGAATTGCGAAAAATTTTTTGCCTTCTCAACCATTTCTTGGCTTCAAACTCCCATATCTCGCGAACGGATTGACCTAACCCAAAAATTCCTATTGCATCTGAAAGTAGAAACTCGCCCGATTACAGCGGTATGTGTATTTTTTCCCTAGGCCACTCTGGTTAAGCGTTTGGAGCAGCAGAATTGCGAAAAATTTATTGCCTTCTCAAACATTTCTTGGCTTCAAACTCCCATATCTCGCGAACGGATTGACCTAACCCAAAAATTCCTATTGCATCTGAAAGTACAAACTCGCCCGATTACAACGGTGTGTGTATTTTTTCCCTAGGCCATTCTGGTTGAGCGTTTGGAGCAGCAGAAGTGCGAAAAATTTGTTGTCTTCTCAGCCATTTCTTAGCTTCAAACTCCCATATCACGCGAACGGATTGACCTAACCCAAAAATTCCTGTTGCATCTGAAAGTAGAAACTCGCCCGATTACAGCGGTATGTGTATTTTTTCCCTAGGCCACTCTGGTTAAGCGTTTGGAGCAGCAGAATTGCGAAAAATTTTCTGCCTTCTCAACCATTTCTTGGCTTCAAACTCCCATATCTCGCGAACGGATTGTCCTAACCCAAAAATTCCTGTTGCGTCTGAAAGTAGAAACTCCCCCGATTACAACCGTATGTGTATTTTTTCCCTAGGCTATTCTGGTTAAGCGTTTGGAGCAGCAGAAGTGCGAAAAATTTGTTGTCTTCTCAGCCATTTCTTAGCTTCAAACTCCCATATCTCGCGAACGGATTGACCTAACCCAAAAATTCCTGTTGCATCTGAAAGTAGAAACTCGCCCGATTACAACGGTATGTGTATTTTTTCCCTAGGCCATTCTGGTTAAGCGTTTGGAGCAGCAGAATTGCGAAAAATTTTTTACCTTCTCAACCATTTCTTGGCTTCAAACTCCCATATCTCGCGAACGGATTGACCTAACCCAAAAATTCCTATTGCATCTGAAAGTAGAAACTCGCCCGATTACAGCGGTATTTGTATTTTTCCCCCAGGGCCACTCTGGTTAAGCGTTTGGAGCAGCAGAATTGCGAAAAATTTTCTGCCTTCTCAACCATTTCTTGGCTTCAAACTCCCATATCTCGCGAACGGATTGTCCTAACCCAAAAATTCCTGTTGCGTCTGAAAGTAGAAACTCCCCCGATTACAACCGTATGTGTATTTTTTTCCTAGGCCATTCTGGTTGAGCGTTTGGAGCAGCAGAAGTGCGAAAAATTTGTTGTCTTCTCAACCATTTCTTAGTTTCAAACTCCCATATCTCGCGAAACGATTGACCTAACCCAAAAATTCCTATTGCATCTGAAAGTAGAAACTCGCCCGATTACAACGGTATGTGTATTTTTTCCCTAGGCCAATCTGGTTAAGCGTTTGGAGCAGCAGAATTGCGAAAAATTTTTTGCCTTCTCAACCATTTCTTGGCTTCAAACTCCCATATCTCGCGAAACGATTGACCTAACCCAAAAATTCCTATTGCATCTGAAAGTAGAAACTCGCCCGATTACAGCGGTATGTGTATTTTTTCCCTAGGCCACTCTGGTTAAGCGTTTGGAGCAGCAGAAGTGCGAAAAATTTGTTGTCTTCTCAACCATTTCTTAGCTTCAAACTCCCATATCTCGCGAAAGGATTGACCTAACCCAAAAATTCCTGTTGCATCTGAAAGTAGAAACTCCCCCGATTACAACGGTATGTGCATTTTTTCCCTAGGCCATTCTGGTTAAGCGTTTGGAGCAGCAGAATTGCGAAAAATTATTTGTCTTCTCAACCATTTCTTAGTTTCAAACTCCCATATCTCGCGAAACGATTGACCTAACCCAAAAATTCCTATTGCATCTGAAAGTAGAAACTCGCCCGATTACAACGGTATGTGTATTTTTTCCCTAGGCCAATCTGGTTAAGCGTTTGGAGCAGCAGAATTGCGAAAAATTTTTTGCCTTCTCAACCATTTCTTGGCTTCAAACTCCCATATCTCGCGAACGGATTGACCTAACCCAAAAATTCCTGTTGTGTCTGAAAGTAGAAACTCGCCCGATTACAACGGTATGTGTATTTTTTACCTATACCATTCTGGTTAAGCGTTTGGAGCAGCAGAAGTGCGAAAAATTTTTTGCCTTCTCAACCATTTCTTGGCTTCAAACTCCCATATCTCGCGAACGGATGGACCTAACCCAAAAATTCCTATTGCATCTGAAAGTAGAAACTCGCCCGATTACAGCGGTATGTGTATTTTTTCCCTAGGCCACTCTGGTTAAGCGTTTGGAGCAGCAGAATTGGGAAAAATTTTTTGCCTTCTCAACCATTTCTTGGCTTCAAACTCCCATAACTCGCTAACGGATTGACCTAACCCAAAAATTCCTATTGCATCTGAAAGTAGAAACTCGCCCGATTACAGCGGTATGTGTATTTTTTCCCTAGGCCACTCTGGTTAAGCGTTTGGAGCAGCAGAATTGCGAAAAATTTTCTGCCTTCTCAACCATTTCTTGGCTTCAAACTCCCATATCTCGCGAACGGATTGTCCTAACCCAAAAATTCCTGTTGCGTCTGAAAGTAGAAACTCCCCCGATTACAACGGTATGTGTATTTTTTGCCTATACCATTCTGGTTAAGCGTTTGGAGCAGCAGAATTGCGAAAAATTTTCTGCCTTCTCAACCATTTCTTGGCTTCAAACTCCCATATCTCGCGAACGGATTGTCCTAACCCAAAAATTCCTGTTGCATCTGAAAGTACAAACTCGCCCGATTACAACGGTGTGTGTATTTTTTCCCTAGGCCATTCTGGTTAAGCGTTTGGAGCAGCAGAATTGCGAAAAATTTGTTGTCTTCTCAACCATTTCTTAGCTTCAAACTCCCATATCTCGCGAACGGATTGACCTAACCCAAAAATTCCTATTGCATCTGAAAGTAGAAACTCGCCCGATTACAACGGTATGTGTATTTTTTCCCTAGGCCTTTCTGGTTAAGCGTTTGGATCAGAAGAATTGCGAAAAATTTTTTGCCTTCTCAACCATTTCTTGGCTTCAAACTACCATATCTCGCGAACGGATTGACCTAACCCAAAAATTCCTATTGCATCTGAAAGTAGAAACTCGCCCGATTACAGCGGTATGTGTATTTTTTCCCTAGGCCATTCTGGTTAAGCGTTTGGAGCAGCAGAATTGCGATAAATTTTTTGCCTTCTCAAACATTTCTTGGCTTCAAACTCCCATATCTCGCGAACGGATTGACCTAACCCAAAAATTCCTATTGCATCTGAAAGTACAAACTCGCCCGATTACAACGGTGTGTGTATTTTTTCCCTAGGCCATTCTGGTTAAGCGTTTGGAGCAGCAGAATTGCGAAGAATTTGTTGTCTTCTCAAACATTTCTTAGCTTCAAACTCCCATATCTCGCGAACGGATTGACCTAACCCAAAAATTCCTATTGCATCTGAAAGTCGAATCTCGCCCGATTACAACGGTATGTGTATTTTTTCCCTAGGCCATTCTGGTTAAGCGTTTGGAGCAGCAGAAGTGCGAAAAATTTGTTGTCTTCTCAACCATTTCTTAGCTTCAAAATCCCATATCTCGCGAACGGATTGACCTAACCCAAAAATTCCTGTTGCATCTGAAAGTAGAAACTCGCCCGATTACAGCGGTATGTGTATTTTTTCCCTAGGCCACTCTGGTTAAGCGGTTGGAGCAGCAGAATTGCGAAAAATTTTCTGCCTTCTCAACCATTTCTTGGCTTCAAACTCCCATATCTCGCGAACGGATTGTTCTAACCCAAAAATTCCTGTTGCGTCTGAAAGTAGAAACTCCCCCGATTACAACTGTATGTGTATTTTTTTCCTAGGCCATTCTGGTTGAGCGTTTGGAGCAGCAGAAGTGCGAAAAATTTGTTGTCTTCTCAACCATTTCTAAGTTTCAAACTCCCATATCTCGCGAAACGATTGACCTAAACCAAAAATTCCTATTGCATCTGAAAGTAGAAACTCGCCCGATTACAACGGTATGTGTATTTTTTCCCTAGGCCAATCTGGTTAAGCGTTTGGAGCAGCAGAATTGCGAAAAATTTTTTGCCTTCTCAACCATTTCTTGGCTTCAAACTCCCATATCTCGCGAACGGATTGACCTAACCCAAAAATTCCTGTTGCGTCTGAAAGTAGAAACTCGCCCGATTACAACGGTATGTGTATTTTTTGCCTATACCATTCTGGTTAAGCGTTTGGAGCAGCAGAAGTGCGAAAAATTTGTTGTCTTCTCAACCATTTCTTAGCTTCAAACTCCCATATCTCGCGAACGGATTGACCTAACCCAAAAATTCCTATTGCATCTGAAAGTAGAAACTCCCCCGATTACAACGGTATGTGTATTTTTTCCCTAGGCCATTCTGGTTAAGCGTTTGGAGCTGCAGAATTGCGAAAAATTTTTTGCCTTCTCAACCATTTCTTGGCTTCAAACTCCCATATCTCGCGAACGGATTGACCTAACCCAAAAATTCCTATTGCATCTGAAAGTAGAAACTCGCCCGATTACAGCGGTATGTGTATTTTTTCCCTAGGCCACTCTGGTTAAACGTTTGGAGCAGCAGAATTGCGAAAAATTTTCTGCCTTCTCAACCATTTCTTGACTTCAAACTCCCATATCTCGCGAACGGATTGTCCTAACCCAAAAATTCCTGTTGCGTCTGAAAGTAGAAACTCCCCCGATTACAACGGTATGTGTATTTTTTGCCTATACCATTCTGGTTAAGCGTTTGGAGCAGCAGAATTGCGAAAAATTTTCTGCCTTCTCAACCATTTCTTGGCTTCAAACTCCCATATCTCGCGAACGGATTGTCCTAACCCAAAAATTCCTTTTGCATCTGAAAGTACAAACTCGCCCGATTACAACGGTGTGTGTATTTTTTCCCTAGGCCATTCTGGTTAAGCGTTTGGAGCAGCAGAATTGCGAAAAATTTGTTGTCTTCTCAACCATTTCTTAGCTTCAAACTCCCACATCCCGCGAACGGATTGACCTAACCCAAAAATTCCTATTGCATCTGAAAGTCGAATCTCGCCCGATTACAACGGTATATGTATTTTTTCCCTAGGCCATTCTGGTTAAGCGTTTGGAGCAGCAGAAGTGCGAAAAATTTGTTGTCTTCTCAACCATTTCTTAGCTTCAAACTCCCATATCTCGCGAAAGGATTGACCTAACCCAAAAATTCCTGTTGCATCTGAAAGTAGAAACTCCCCCGATTACAACGGTATGTGCATTTTTTCCCTAGGCCATTCTGGTTAAGCGTTTGGAGCAGCAGAATTGCGAAAAATTTTTTGCCTTCTCAACCATTTCTTGCCTTCAAACTCCCATATCTCGCGAACGGATTGACCTAACCCAAAAATTCCTATTGCATCTGAAAGTAGAAACTCGCCCGATTACAGCGGTATGTGTATTTTTTCCCTAGGCCACTCTGGTTAAGCGTTTGGAGCAGCAGAATTGCGAAAAATTTTCTGCCTTCTCAACCATTTCTTGGCTTCAAACTCCCATATCTCGCGAACGGATTGTTCTAACCCAAAAATTCCTGTTGCGTCTGAAAGTAGAAACTCCCCCGATTACAACGGTATGTGTATTTTTTTCCTAGGCCATTCTGGTTGAGCGTTTGGAGCAGCAGAAGTGCGAAAAATTTGTTGTCTTCTCAACCATTTCTTAGTTTCAAACTCCCATATCTCGCGAAACGATTGACCTAACCCAAAAATTCCTATTGCATCTGAAAGTAGAAACTCGCCCGATTACAACGGTATGTGTATTTTTTCCCTAGGCCAATCTGGTTAAGCGTTTGGAGCAGCAGAATTGCGAAAAATTTTTTGCCTTCTCAACCATTTCTTGGCTTCAAACTCCCATATCTCGCGAACGGATTGACCTAACCCAAAAATTCCTGTTGCGTCTGAAAGTAGAAACTCGCCCGATTACAACGGTATGTGTATTTTTTGCCAATACCATTCTGGTTAAGCGTTTGGAGCAGCAGAAGTGCGAAAAATTTGTTGTCTTCTCAACCATTTCTTAGCTTCAAACTCCCATATCTCGCGAACGGATTGACCTAACCCAAAAATTCGTATTGCATCTGAAAGTCGAATCTCGCCCGATTACAACGGTATGTGTATTTTTTCCCTAGGCCATTCTGGTTAAGCGTTTGGAGCAGCAGAAGTGCGAAAAATTTGTTGTCTTCTCAACCATTTCTTAGCTTCAAACTCCCATATCTCGCGAACGGATTGACCTAACCCAAAAATTCCTATTGCATCTGAAAGTAGAAACTCCCCCGATTACAACGGTATGTGTATTTTTTCCCTAGGCCATTCTGGTTAAGCGTTTGGAGCTGCAGAATTGCGAAAAATTTTTTGCCTTCTCAACCATTTCTTGGCTTCAAACTCCCATATCTCGCGAACGGATTGACCTAACCCAAAAATTCCTATTGCACCTGAAAGTAGAAACTCGCCCGATTACAGCGGTATGTGTATTTTTTCCCTAGGCCACTCTGGTTAAGCGTTTGGAGCAGCAGAATTGCGAAAAATTTTCTGCCTTCTCAACCATTTCTTGACTTCAAACTCCCATATCTCGCGAACGGATTGTCCTAACCCAAAAATTCCTGTTGCGTCTGAAAGTAGAAACTCCCCCGATTACAACGGTATGTGTATTTTTTGCCTATACCATTCTGGTTAAGCGTTTGGAGCAGCAGAATTGCGAAAAATTTTCTGCCTTCTCAACCATTTCTTGGCTTCAAACTCCCATATCTCGCGAACGGATTGTCCTAACCCAAAAATTCCTTTTGCATCTGAAAGTACAAACTCGCCCGATTACAACGGTGTGTGTATTTTTTCCCTAGGCCATTCTGGTTAAGCGTTTGGAGCAGCAGAATTGCGAAAAATTTGTTGTCTTCTCAACCATTTCTTAGCTTCAAACTCCCACATCCCGCGAACGGATTGACCTAACCCAAAAATTCCTATTGCATCTGAAAGTCGAATCTCGCCCGATTACAACGGTATATGTATTTTTTCCCTAGGCCATTCTGATTAAGCGTTTGGAGCAGCAGAAGTGCGAAAAATTTGTTGTCTTCTCAACCATTTCTTAGCTTCAAACTCCCATATCTCGCGAAAGGATTGACCTAACCCAAAAATTCCTGTTGCATCTGAAAGTAGAAACTCCCCCGATTACAACGGTATGTGCATTTTTTCCCTAGGCCATTCTGGTTAAGCGTTTGGAGCAGCAGAATTGCGAAAAATTTTTTGCCTTCTCAACCATTTCTTGCCTTCAAACTCCCATATCTCGCGAACGGATTGACCTAACCCAAAAATTCCTATTGCATCTGAAAGTAGAAACTCGCCCGATTACAGCGGTATGTGTATTTTTTCCCTAGGCCACTCTGGTTAAGCGTTTGGAGCAGCAGAATTGCGAAAAATTTTCTGCCTTCTCAACCATTTCTTGGCTTCAAACTCCCATATCTCGCGAACGGATTGTTCTAACCCAAAAATTCCTGTTGCGTCTGGAAGTAGAAACTCCCCCGATTACAACGGTATGTGTATTTTTTTCCTAGGCCATTCTGGTTGAGCGTTTGGAGCAGCAGAAGTGCGAAAAATTTGTTGTCTTCTCAACCATTTCTTAGTTTCAAACTCCCATATCTCGCGAAACGATTGACCTAACCCAAAAATTCCTATTGCATCTGAAAGTAGAAACTCGCCCGATTACAACGGTATGTGTATTTTTTCCCTAGGCCAATCTGGTTAAGCGTTTGGAGCAGCAGAATTGCGAAAAATTTTTTGCCTTCTCAACCATTTCTTGGCTTCAAACTCCCATATCTCGCGAACGGATTGACCTAACCCAAAAATTCCTGTTGCGTCTGAAAGTAGAAACTCGCCCGATTACAACGGTATGTGTATTTTTTGCCAATACAAATCTGGTTAAGCGTTTGGAGCAGCAGAAGTGCGAAAAATTTGTTGTCTTCTCAACCATTTCTTAGCTTCAAACTCCCATATCTCGCGAACGGATTGACCTAACCCAAAAATTCGTATTGCATCTGAAAGTCGAATCTCGCCCGATTACAACGGTATGTGTATTTTTTCCCTAGGCCATTCTGGTTAAGCGTTTGGAGCAGCAGAAGTGCGAAAAATTTGTTGTCTTCTCAACCATTTCTTAGCTTCAAACTCCCATATCTCGCGAACGGATTGACCTAACCCAAAAATTCCTGTTGCATCTGAAAGTAGAAACTCCCCCGATTACAACGGTATGTGTATTTTTTCCCTAGGCCATTCTGGTTAAGCGTTTGGAGCAGCAGAATTGCGAAAAATTTTTTGCCTCCTCAACCATTTCTTGGCTTCAAACTCCCATATCTCGCGAACGGATTGACCTAACCCAAAAATTCCTGTTGCGTCTGAAAGTAGAAACTCGCCCGATTACAACGGTATGTGTATTTTTTACCTATACCATTCTGGTTAAGCGTTTGGAGCAGCAGAAGTGCGAAAAATTTGTTGTCTTCTCAACCATTTCTTAGCTTCAAACTCCCATATCTCGCGAACGGATTGACCTAACCCAAAAATTCCTATTGCATCTGAAAGTCGAATCTCGCCCGATTACAACGGTATGTGTATTTTTTCCCTAGGCCATTCTGGTTAAGCGTTTGGAGCAGCAGAAGTGCGAAAAATTTGTTGTCTTCTCAACCATTTCTTAGCTTCAAACTCCCATATCTCGCGAACGGATTGACCTAACCCAAAAATTCCTGTTGCATCTGAAAGTAGAAACTCCCCCGATTACAACGGTATGTGTATTTTTTCCCTAGGCCATTCTGGTTAAGCGTTTGGAGCAGCAGAATTGCGAAAAATTTTTTGCCTTCTCAACCATTTCTTGGCTTCAAACTCCCATATCTCGCGAACGGATTGACCTAACCCAAAAATTCCTATTGCATCTGAAAGTAGAAACTCGCCCGATTACAGCGGTATGTGTATTTTTTCCCTAGGCCACTCTGGTTAAGCGTTTGGAGCAGCAGAATTGCGAAAAATTTTCTGCCTTCTCAACCATTTCTTGACTTCAAACTCCCATATCTCGCGAACGGATTGTCCTAACCCAAAAATTCCTGTTGCGTCTGAAAGTAGAAACTCCCCCGATTACAACGGTATGTGTATTTTTTGCCTATACCATTCTGGTTAAGCGTTTGGAGCAGCAGAATTGCGAAAAATTTTCTGCCTTCTCAACCATTTCTTGGCTTCAAACTCCCATATCTCGCGAACGGATTGTCCTAACCCAAAAATTCCTTTTGCATCTGAAAGTACAAACTCGCCCGATTACAACGGTGTGTGTATTTTTTCCCTAGGCCATTCTGGTTAAGCGTTTGGAGCAGCAGAATTGCGAAAAATTTGTTGTCTTCTCAACCATTTCTTAGCTTCAAACTCCCACATCCCGCGAACGGATTGACCTAACCCAAAAATTCCTATTGCATCTGAAAGTCGAATCTCGCCCGATTACAACGGTATATGTATTTTTTCCCT
The DNA here is from genome assembly GCF_051014685.1 of Ptiloglossa arizonensis. Lineage (NCBI taxonomy): Eukaryota > Metazoa > Arthropoda > Insecta > Hymenoptera > Colletidae > Ptiloglossa > Ptiloglossa arizonensis. The sequence continues at coordinate 81,345 of NW_027479153.1, read as the reverse complement.
AGGCCATTCTGGTTAAGCGTTTGGAGCAGCAGAAGTGCGAAAAATTTGTTGTCTTCTCAACCATTTCTTAGCTTCAAACTCCCATATCTCGCGAAAGGATTGACCTAACCCAAAAATTCCTGTTGCATCTGAAAGTAGAAACTCCCCCGATTACAACGGTATGTGCATTTTTTCCCTAGGCCATTCTGGTTAAGCGTTTGGAGCAGCAGAATTGCGAAAAATTTTTTGCCTTCTCAACCATTTCTTGCCTTCAAACTCCCATATCTCGCGAACGGATTGACCTAACCCAAAAATTCCTATTGCATCTGAAAGTAGAAACTCGCCCGATTACAGCGGTATGTGTATTTTTTCCCTAGGCCACTCTGGTTAAGCGTTTGGAGCAGCAGAATTGCGAAAAATTTTCTGCCTTCTCAACCATTTCTTGGCTTCAAACTCCCATATCTCGCGAACGGATTGTTCTAACCCAAAAATTCCTGTTGCGTCTGAAAGTAGAAACTCCCCCGATTACAACGGTATGTGTATTTTTTTCCTAGGCCATTCTGGTTGAGCGTTTGGAGCAGCAGAAGTGCGAAAAATTTGTTGTCTTCTCAACCATTTCTTAGTTTCAAACTCCCATATCTCGCGAAACGATTGACCTAACCCAAAAATTCCTATTGCATCTGAAAGTAGAAACTCGCCCGATTACAACGGTATGTGTATTTTTTCCCTAGGCCAATCTGGTTAAGCGTTTGGAGCAGCAGAATTGCGAAAAATTTTTTGCCTTCTCAACCATTTCTTGGCTTCAAACTCCCATATCTCGCGAACGGATTGACCTAACCCAAAAATTCCTGTTGCGTCTGAAAGTAGAAACTCGCCCGATTACAACGGTATGTGTATTTTTTGCCAATACCATTCTGGTTAAGCGTTTGGAGCAGCAGAAGTGCGAAAAATTTGTTGTCTTCTCAACCATTTCTTAGCTTCAAACTCCCATATCTCGCGAACGGATTGACCTAACCCAAAAATTCGTATTGCATCTGAAAGTCGAATCTCGCCCGATTACAACGGTATGTGTATTTTTTCCCTAGGCCATTCTGGTTAAGCGTTTGGAGCAGCAGAAGTGCGAAAAATTTGTTGTCTTCTCAACCATTTCTTAGCTTCAAACTCCCATATCTCGCGAACGGATTGACCTAACCCAAAAATTCCTATTGCATCTGAAAGTAGAAACTCCCCCGATTACAACGGTATGTGTATTTTTTCCCTAGGCCATTCTGGTTAAGCGTTTGGAGCTGCAGAATTGCGAAAAATTTTTTGCCTTCTCAACCATTTCTTGGCTTCAAACTCCCATATCTCGCGAACGGATTGACCTAACCCAAAAATTCCTATTGCACCTGAAAGTAGAAACTCGCCCGATTACAGCGGTATGTGTATTTTTTCCCTAGGCCACTCTGGTTAAGCGTTTGGAGCAGCAGAATTGCGAAAAATTTTCTGCCTTCTCAACCATTTCTTGACTTCAAACTCCCATATCTCGCGAACGGATTGTCCTAACCCAAAAATTCCTGTTGCGTCTGAAAGTAGAAACTCCCCCGATTACAACGGTATGTGTATTTTTTGCCTATACCATTCTGGTTAAGCGTTTGGAGCAGCAGAATTGCGAAAAATTTTCTGCCTTCTCAACCATTTCTTGGCTTCAAACTCCCATATCTCGCGAACGGATTGTCCTAACCCAAAAATTCCTTTTGCATCTGAAAGTACAAACTCGCCCGATTACAACGGTGTGTGTATTTTTTCCCTAGGCCATTCTGGTTAAGCGTTTGGAGCAGCAGAATTGCGAAAAATTTGTTGTCTTCTCAACCATTTCTTAGCTTCAAACTCCCACATCCCGCGAACGGATTGACCTAACCCAAAAATTCCTATTGCATCTGAAAGTCGAATCTCGCCCGATTACAACGGTATATGTATTTTTTCCCTAGGCCATTCTGATTAAGCGTTTGGAGCAGCAGAAGTGCGAAAAATTTGTTGTCTTCTCAACCATTTCTTAGCTTCAAACTCCCATATCTCGCGAAAGGATTGACCTAACCCAAAAATTCCTGTTGCATCTGAAAGTAGAAACTCCCCCGATTACAACGGTATGTGCATTTTTTCCCTAGGCCATTCTGGTTAAGCGTTTGGAGCAGCAGAATTGCGAAAAATTTTTTGCCTTCTCAACCATTTCTTGCCTTCAAACTCCCATATCTCGCGAACGGATTGACCTAACCCAAAAATTCCTATTGCATCTGAAAGTAGAAACTCGCCCGATTACAGCGGTATGTGTATTTTTTCCCTAGGCCACTCTGGTTAAGCGTTTGGAGCAGCAGAATTGCGAAAAATTTTCTGCCTTCTCAACCATTTCTTGGCTTCAAACTCCCATATCTCGCGAACGGATTGTTCTAACCCAAAAATTCCTGTTGCGTCTGGAAGTAGAAACTCCCCCGATTACAACGGTATGTGTATTTTTTTCCTAGGCCATTCTGGTTGAGCGTTTGGAGCAGCAGAAGTGCGAAAAATTTGTTGTCTTCTCAACCATTTCTTAGTTTCAAACTCCCATTATCTCGCGAAACGATTGACCTAACCCAAAAATTCCTATTGCATCTGAAAGTAGAAACTCGCCCGATTACAACGGTATGTGTATTTTTTCCCTAGGCCAATCTGGTTAAGCGTTTGGAGCAGCAGAATTGCCGAAAAATTTTTTGCCTTCTCAACCATTTCTTGGCTTCAAACTCCCATATCTCGCGAACGGATTGACCTAACCAAAAATTCCTGTTGCGTCTGAAAGTAGAAACTCGCCCGATTACAACGGTATGTGTATTTTTTGCCAATACAAATCTGGTTAAGCGTTTGGAGCAGCAGAAGTGCGAAAAATTTGTTGTCTTCTCAACCATTTCTTAGCTTCAAACTCCCATATCTCGCGAACGGATTGACCTAACCCAAAAATTCGTATTGCATCTGAAAGTCGAATCTCGCCCGATTACAACGGTATGTGTATTTTTTCCCTAGGCCATTCTGGTTAAGCGTTTGGAGCAGCAGAAGTGCGAAAAATTTGTTGTCTTCTCAACCATTTCTTAGATTCAAACTCCCATATCTCGCGAACGCGATTGACCTAACCCCAAAAATTCCTGTTGCATCTGAAAGTAGAAACTCCCCCGATTACAACGGTATGTGTATTTTTTCCCTAGGCCATTCTGGTTAAGCGTTTGGAGCAGCAGAATTGCGAAAAATTTTTTGCCTCCTCAACCATTTCTTGGCTTCAAACTCCCATATCTCGCGAACGGATTGACCTAACCCAAAAATTCCTGTTGCGTCTGAAAGTAGAAACTCGCCCGATTACAACGGTATGTGTATTTTTTACCTATACCATTCTGGTTAAGCGTTTGGAGCAGCAGAAGTGCGAAAAATTTGTTGTCTTCTCAACCATTTCTTAGCTTCAAACTCCCATATCTCGCGAACGGATTGACCTAACCCAAAAATTCCTATTGCATCTGAAAGTCGAATCTCGCCCGATTACAACGGTATGTGTATTTTTTCCCTAGGCCATTCTGGTTAAGCGTTTGGAGGCAAGTCCCAGAAGTGCGAAAATTTGTTGTCTTCTCAACCATTTCTTAGCTTCAAACTCCCATATCTCGCGAACGGATTGACCCTAACCCAAAAATTCCTGTTGCATCTGAAAGTAGAAACTCCCCCGATTACAACGGTATGTGTATTTTTTCCCTAGGCCATTCTGGTTAAGCGTTTGGAGCAGCAGAATTGCGAAAATTTTTTTGCCTTCTCAACCATTTCTTGGCTTCAAACTCCCATGATCTCGCGAACGGATTGACCTAACCCAAAAATTCCTATTGCATCTGAAAGTAGAAACTCGCCCGATTACAGCGGTATGTGTATTTTTTCCCTAGGCCACTCTGGTTAAGCGTTTGGAGCAGCAGAATTGCGAAAAATTTTCTGCCTTCTCAACCATTTCTTGGCTTCAAACTCCCATATCTCGCGAACGGATTGTCCTAACCCAAAAATTCCTGTTGCGTCTGAAAGTAGAAACTCCCCCGATTACAACGGTATGTGTATTTTTTTCCTAGGCCATTCTGGTTGAGCGTTTGGAGCAGCAGAAGTGCGAAAAATTTGTTGTCTTCTCAACCATTTCTTAGTTTCAAACTCCCCATATCTCGCGAAAGGATAGACCTAACCTAAAAATTCCTATTGCATCTGAAAGTAGAAACTCACCCGATTACAACGGTATGTGTATTTTTTCCCTAGGCCATTCTTGTTAAGCGTTTGGATCAGAAGAGTTGCGAAAAATTTTTTGCCTTCTCAAACCATTTCTTGGCTTCAAACTCCCATATCTCGCGAACGGATTGACCCTAACCCAAAAATTCCTATTGCATCTGAAAGTAGAAACTCGCCCGATTACAGCGGTATGTCTATTTTTTCCCTAGGCCATTCTGGTTAAGCGTTTTGGAGCAGCAGAATTGCGAAAAATTTGTTGTCTTCTCAACCATTTTCTTAGCTTCAAACTCCCACATCCCGCGAACGGATTGACCTAACCCAAAAATTCCTATTGCATCTGAAAGTCGAATCTCGCCCGATTACAACGGTATATGTATTTTTTCCCTAGGCCATTCTGGTTAAGCGTTTGGAGCAGCAGAAGTGCGAAAAATTTGTTGTCTTCTCAACCATTTCTTAGCTTCAAACTCCCATATCTCGCGAAAGGATTGACCTAACCCAAAAATTCCTGTTGCATCTGAAAGTAGAAACTCCCCCGATTACAACGGTATGTGCATTTTTTCCCTAGGCCATTCTGGTTAAGCGTTTGGAGCAGCAGAATTGCGAAAAATTTTTTGCCTTCTCAAGCATTTCTTGCCTTCAAACTCCCATATCTCGCGAACGGATTGACCTAACCAAAAATTCCTATTGCATCTGAAAGTAGAAACTCGCCCGATTACAGCGGTATGTGTATTTTTTCCCTAGGCCACTCTGGTTAAGCGTTTGGAGCAGCAGAATTGCGAAAAATTTTCTGCCTTCTCAACCATTTCTTGGCTTCAAACTCCCATATCTCGCGAACGGATTGTTCTAACCCAAAAATTCCTGTTGCGTCTGAAAGTAGAAACTCCCCCGATTACAACGGTATGTGTATTTTTTTCCTAGGCCATTCTGGTTGAGCGTTTGGAGCAGCAGAAGTGCGAAAAATTTGTTGTCTTCTCAACCATTTCTTAGTTTCAAACTCCCATATCTCGCGAAACGATTGACCTAACCCAAAAATTCCTATTGCATCTGAAAGTAGAAACTCGCCCGATTACAACGGTATGTGTATTTTTTCCCTAGGCCAATCTGGTTAAGCGTTTGGAGCAGCAGAATTGCGAAAAATTTTTTGCCTTCTCAACCATTTCTTGGCTTCAAACTCCCATATCTCGCGAACGGATTGACCTAACCCAAAAATTCCTGTTGCGTCTGAAAGTAGAAACTCGCCCGATTACAACGGTATGTGTATTTTTTACCTATACCATTCTGGTTAAGCGTTTGGAGCAGCAGAAGTGCGAAAAATTTGTTGTCTTCTCAACCATTTCTTAGCTTCAAACTCCCATATCTCGCGAACGGATTGACCTAACCCAAAAATTCCTATTGCATCTGAAAGTCGAATCTCGCCCGATTACAACGGTATGTGTATTTTTTCCCTAGGCCATTCTGGTTAAGCGTTTGGAGCAGCAGAAGTGCGAAAAATTTGTTGTCTTCTCAACCATTTCTTAGCTTCAAACTCCCATATCTCGCGAACGGATTGACCTAACCCAAAAATTCCTGTTGCATCTGAAAGTAGAAACTCCCCCGATTACAACGGTATGTGTATTTTTTCCCTAGGCCATTCTGGTTAAGCGTTTGGAGCAGCAGAATTGCGAAAAATTTTTTGCCTTCTCAACCATTTCTTGGCTTCAAACTCCCATATCTCGCGAACGGATTGACCTAACCCAAAAATTCCTATTGCATCTGAAAGTAGAAACTCGCCCGATTACAGCGGTATGTGTATTTTTTCCCTAGGCCACTCTGGTTAAGCGTTTGGAGCAGCAGAATTGCGAAAAATTTTCTGCCTTCTCAACCATTTCTTGGCTTCAAACTCCCATATCTCGCGAACGGATTGTCCTAACCCAAAAATTCCTGTTGCGTCTGAACGTAGAAACTCCCCCGATTACAACGGTATGTGTATTTTTTTCCTAGGCCATTCTGGTTGAGCGTTTGGAGCAGCAGAAGTGCGAAAAATTTGTTGTCTTCTCAACCATTTCTTAGTTTCAAACTCCCATATCTCGCGAAAGGATAGACCTAACCCAAAAATTCCTATTGCATCTGAAAGTAGAAACTCACCCGATTACAACGGTATGTGTATTTTTTCCCTAGGCCATTCTTGTTAAGCGTTTGGATCAGAAGAATTGCGAAAAATTTTTTGCCTTCTCAACCATTTCTTGGCTTCAAACTCCCATATCTCGCGAACGGATTGACCTAACCCAAAAATTCCTATTGCATCTGAAAGTAGAAACTCGCCCGATTACAGCGGTATGTCTATTTTTTCCCTAGGCCATTCTGGTTAAGCGTTTGGAGCAGCAGAATTGCGAAAAATTTTTTGCCTTCTCAAACATTTCTTGGCTTCAAACTCCCATATCTCGCGAACGGATTGACCTAACCCAAAAATTCCTATTGCATCTGAAAGTACAAACTCGCCCGATTACAACGGTGTATGTATTTTTTCCCTAGGCCATTCTGGTTAAGCGTTTGGAGCAGCAGAATTGCGAAGAATTTGTTGTCTTCTCAACCATTTCTTAGCTTCAAACTCCCATATCTCGCGAACGGATTGACCTAACCCAAAAATTCCTATTGCATCTGAAAGTCGATTCTCGCCCGATTACAACGGTATGTGTATTTTTTCCCTAGGCCATTCTGGTTAAGCGTTTGGAGCAGCAGAAGTGCGAAAAATTTGTTGTCTTCTCAACCATTTCTTAGCTTCAAACTCCCATATCTCGCGAACGGATTGACCTAACCCAAAAATTCCTGTTGCATCTGAAAGTAGAAACTCCCCCGATTACAACGGTATGTGTATTTTTTCCCTAGGCCATTCTGGTTAAGCGTTTGGAGCAGCAGAATTGCGAAAAATTTTTTGCCTTCTCAACCATTTCTTGGCTTCAAACTCCCATATCTCGCGAACGGATTGACCTAACCCAAAAATTCCTATTGCATCTGAAAGTAGAAACTCGCCCGATTACAGCGGTATGTGTATTTTTTCCCTAGGCCACTCTGGTTAAGCGTTTGGAGCAGCAGAATTGCGAAAAATTTTCTGCCTTCTCAACCATTTCTTGGCTTCAAACTCCCATATCTCGCGAACGGATTGTCCTAACCCAAAAATTCCTGTTGCGTCTGAAAGTAGAAACTCCCCCGATTACAACGGTATGTGTATTTTTTTCCTAGGCCATTCTGGTTGAGCGTTTGGAGCAGCAGAAGTGCGAAAAATTTGTTGTCTTCTCAACCATTTCTTAGTTTCAAACTCCCATATCTCGCGAAAGGATAGACCTAACCCAAAAATTCCTATTGCATCTGAAAGTAGAAACTCACCCGATTACAACGGTATGTGTATTTTTTCCCTAGGCCATTCTTGTTAAGCGTTTGGATCAGAAGAATTGCGAAAAATTTTTTGCCTTCTCAACCATTTCTTGGCTTCAAACTCCCATATCTCGCGAACGGATTGACCTAACCCAAAAATTCCTATTGCATCTGAAAGTAGAAACTCGCCCGATTACAGCGGTATGTGTATTTTTTCCCTAGGCCACTCTGGTTAAGCGTTTGGAGCAGCAGAATTGCGAAAAATTTATTGCCTTCTCAAACATTTCTTGGCTTCAAACTCCCATATCTCGCGAACGGATTGACCTAACCCAAAAATTCCTATTGCATCTGAAAGTACAAACTCGCCCGATTACAACGGTGTGTGTATTTTTTCCCTAGGCCATTCTGGTTGAGCGTTTGGAGCAGCAGAAGTGCGAAAAATTTGTTGTCTTCTCAGCCATTTCTTAGCTTCAAACTCCCATATCTCGCGAACGGATTGACCTAACCCAAAAATTCCTGTTGCATCTGAAAGTAGAAACTCGCCCGATTACAGCGGTATGTGTATTTTTTCCCTAGGCCACTCTGGTTAAGCGTTTGGAGCAGCAGAATTGCGAAAAATTTTCTGCCTTCTCAACCATTTCTTGGCTTCAAACTCCCATATCTCGCGAACGGATTGTCCTAACCCAAAAATTCCTGTTGCGTCTGAAAGTAGAAACTCCCCCGATTACAACCGTATGTGTATTTTTTCCCTAGGCTATTCTGGTTAAGCGTTTGGAGCAGCAGAAGTGCGAAAAATTTGTTGTCTTCTCAGCCATTTCTTAGCTTCAAACTCCCATATCTCGCGAACGGATTGACCTAACCCAAAAATTCCTGTTGCATCTGAAAGTAGAAACTCGCCCGATTACAACGGTATGTGTATTTTTTCCCTAGGCCATTCTGGTTAAGCGTTTGGAGCAGCAGAATTGCGAAAAATTTTTTACCTTCTCAACCATTTCTTGGCTTCAAACTCCCATATCTCGCGAACGGATTGACCTAACCCAAAAATTCCTATTGCATCTGAAAGTAGAAACTCGCCCGATTACAGCGGTATTTGTATTTTTCCCCCAGGGCCACTCTGGTTAAGCGTTTGGAGCAGCAGAATTGCGAAAAATTTTCTGCCTTCTCAACCATTTCTTGGCTTCAAACTCCCATATCTCGCGAACGGATTGTCCTAACCCAAAAATTCCTGTTGCGTCTGAAAGTAGAAACTCCCCCGATTACAACCGTATGTGTATTTTTTTCCTAGGCCATTCTGGTTGAGCGTTTGGAGCAGCAGAAGTGCGAAAAATTTGTTGTCTTCTCAACCATTTCTTAGTTTCAAACTCCCATATCTCGCGAAACGATTGACCTAACCCAAAAATTCCTATTGCATCTGAAAGTAGAAACTCGCCCGATTACAACGGTATGTGTATTTTTTCCCTAGGCCAATCTGGTTGAGCGTTTGGAGCAGCAGAATTGCGAAAAATTTTTTGCCTTCTCAACCATTTCTTGGCTTCAAACTCCCATATCTCGCGAACGGATTGACCTAACCCAAAAATTCCTGTTGCGTCTGAAAGTAGAAACTCGCCCGATTACAACGGTATGTGTATTTTTTGCCTATACCATTCTGGTTAAGCGTTTGGAGCAGCAGAAGTGCGAAAAATTTGTTGTCTTCTCAACCATTTCTTAGCTTCAAACTCCCATATCTCGCGAACGGATTGACCTAACCCAAAAATTCCTATTGCATCTGAAAGTCGAATCTCGCCCGATTACAACGGTATGTGTATTTTTTCCCTAGGCCATTCTGGTTAAGCGTTTGGAGCAGCAGAAGTGCGAAAAATTTGTTGTCTTCTCAACCATTTCTTAGCTTCAAACTCCCATATCTCGCGAACGGATTGACCTAACCCAAAAATTCCTATTGCATCTGAAAGTCGAATCTCGCCCGATTACAACGGTATGTGTATTTTTTCCCTAGGCCATTCTGGTTGAGCGTTTGGAGCAGCAGAAGTGCGAAAAATTTGTTGTCTTCTCAGCCATTTCTTAGCTTCAAACTCCCATATCTCGCGAACGGATTGACCTAACCCAAAAATTCCTGTTGCATCTGAAAGTAGAAACTCCCCCGATTACAACGGTATGTGTATTTTTTCCCTAGGCCATTCTGGTTAAGCGTTTGGAGCAGCAGAATTGCGAAAAATTTTTTGCCTTCTCAACCATTTCTTGGCTTCAAACTCCCATATCTCGCGAACGGATTGACCTAACCCAAAAATTCCTATTGCATCTGAAAGTAGAAACTCGCCCGATTACAGCGGTATGTGTATTTTTTCCCTAGGCCACTCTGGTTAAGCGTTTGGAGCAGCAGAATTGCGAAAAATTTTCTGCCTTCTCAACCATTTCTTGGCTTCAAACTCCCATATCTCGCGAACGGATTGTCCTAACCCAAAAATTCCTGTTGCGTCTGAAAGTAGAAACTCCCCCGATTACAACCGTATGTGTATTTTTTCCCTAGGCTATTCTGGTTAAGCGTTTGGAGCAGCAGAAGTGCGAAAAATTTGTTGTCTTCTCAGCCATTTCTTAGCTTCAAACTCCCATATCTCGCGAACGGATTGACCTAACCCAAAAATTCCTGTTGCATCTGAAAGTAGAAACTCGCCCGATTACAACGGTATGTGTATTTTTTCCCTAGGCCATTCTGGTTAAGCGTTTGGAGCAGCAGAATTGCGAAAAATTTTTTACCTTCTCAACCATTTCTTGGCTTCAAACTCCCATATCTCGCGAACGGATTGACCTAACCCAAAAATTCCTATTGCATCTGAAAGTAGAAACTCGCCCGATTACAGCGGTATTTGTATTTTTCCCCCAGGGCCACTCTGGTTAAGCGTTTGGAGCAGCAGAATTGCGAAAAATTTTCTGCCTTCTCAACCATTTCTTGGCTTCAAACTCCCATATCTCGCGAACGGATTGTCCTAACCCAAAAATTCCTGTTGCGTCTGAGAGTAGAAACTCCCCCGATTACAACCGTATGTGTATTTTTTTCCTAGGCCATTCTGGTTGAGCGTTTGGAGCAGCAGAAGTGCGAAAAATTTGTTGTCTTCTCAACCATTTCTTAGTTTCAAACTCCCATATCTCGCGAAACGATTGACCTAACCCAAAAATTCCTATTGCATCTGAAAGTAGAAACTCGCCCGATTACAACGGTATGTGTATTTTTTCCCTAGGCCAATCTGGTTGAGCGTTTGGAGCAGCAGAATTGCGAAAAATTTTTTGCCTTCTCAACCATTTCTTGGCTTCAAACTCCCATATCTCGCGAACGGATTGACCTAACCCAAAAATTCCTGTTGCGTCTGAAAGTAGAAACTCGCCCGATTACAACGGTATGTGTATTTTTTGCCTATACCATTCTGGTTAAGCGTTTGGAGCAGCAGAAGTGCGAAAAATTTGTTGTCTTCTCAACCATTTCTTAGCTTCAAACTCCCATATCTCGCGAACGGATTGACCTAACCCAAAAATTCCTATTGCATCTGAAAGTCGAATCTCGCCCGATTACAACGGTATGTGTATTTTTTCCCTAGGCCATTCTGGTTAAGCGTTTGGAGCAGCAGAAGTGCGAAAAATTTGTTGTCTTCTCAACCATTTCTTAGCTTCAAACTCCCATATCTCGCGAACGGATTGACCTAACCCAAAAATTCCTGTTGCATCTGAAAGTAGAAACTCCCCCGATTACAACGGTATGTGTATTTTTTCCCTAGGCCATTCTGGTTAAGCGTTTGGAGCAGCAGAATTGCGAAAAATTTTTTGCCTTCTCAACCATTTCTTGGCTTCAAACTCCCATATCTCGCGAACGGATTGACCTAACCCAAAAATTCCTGTTGCGTCTGAAAGTAGAAACTCGCCCGATTACAACGGTATGTGTATTTTTTGCCTATACCATTCTGGTTAAGCGTTTGGAGCAGCAGAATTGCGAAAAATTTGTTGTCTTCTCAACCATTTCTTAGCTTCAAACTCCCATATTTCGCGAACGGATTGACCTAACCCAAAAATTCCTGTTGCATCTGAAAGTAGAAACTCCCCCGATTACAACGGTATGTGTATTTTTTCCCTAGGCCATTCTGGTTAAGCGTTTGGAGCAGCAGAATTGCGAAAAATTTTTTGCCTTCTCAACCATTTCTTGGCTTCAAACTCCCATATCTCGCGAACGGATTGACCTAACCCAAAAATTCCTATTGCATCTGAAAGTAGAAACTCGCCCGATTACAGCGGTATGTGTATTTTTTCCCTAGGCCACTCTGGTTAAGCGTTTGGAGCAGCAGAATTGCGAAAAATTTTCTGCCTTCTCAACCATTTCTTGGCTTCAAACTCCCATATCTCGCGAACGGATTGTCCTAACCCAAAAATTCCTGTTGCGTCTGAAAGTAGAAACTCCCCCGATTACAACGGTATGTGTATTTTTTTCCTAGGCCATTCTGGTTGAGCGTTTGGAGCAGCAGAAGTGCGAAAAATTTGTTGTCTTCTCAACCATTTCTTAGTTTCAAACTCCCATATCTCGCGAAAGGATAGACCTAACCCAAAAATTCCTATTGCACCTGAAAGTAGAAACTCACCCGATTACAACGGTATGTGTATTTTTTCCCTAGGCCATTCTTGTTAAGCGTTTGGATCAGAAGAATTGCGAAAAATTTTTTGCCTTCTCAACCATTTCTTGGCTTCAAACTCCCATATCTCGCGAACGGATTGACCTAACCCAAAAATTCCTATTGCATCTGAAAGTAGAAACTCGCCCGATTACAGCGGTATGTGTATTTTTTCCCTAGGCCACTCTGGTTAAGCGTTTGGAGCAGCAGAATTGCGAAAAATTTATTGCCTTCTCAAACATTTCTTGGCTTCAAACTCCCATATCTCGCGAACGGATTGACCTAACCCAAAAATTCCTATTGCATCTGAAAGTACAAACTCGCCCGATTACAACGGTATGTGTATTTTTTCCCTAGGCCAATCTGGTTAAGTGTTTGGAGCAGCAGAATTGCGAAAAATTTTCTGCCTTCTCAACCATTTCTTGGCTTCAAACTCCCATATCTCGCGAACGGATTGTCCTAACCCAAAAATTCCTGTTGCATCTGAAACTAGAAACTCCCCCGATTACAACGGTATGTGTATTTTTTCCCTAGGCCATTCTGGTTAAGCGTTTGGAGCAGCAGAATTGCGAAAAATTTTTTGCCTTCTCAACCATTTCTTGGCTTCAAACTCCCATATCTCGCGAACGGATTGACCTAACCCAAAAATTCCTGTTGCGTCTGAAAGTAGAAACTCGCCCGATTACAACGGTATGTGTATTTTTTGCCTATACCATTCTGGTTAAGCGTTTGGAGCAGCAGAAGTGCGAAAAATTTGTTGTCTTCTCAACCATTTCTTAGCTTCAAACTCCCATATCTCGCGAAAGGATAGACCTAACCCAAAAATTCCTATTGCATCTGAAAGTAGAAACTCGCCCGATTACAACGGTATGTGTATTTTTTCCCTAGGCCAATCTGGTTAAGCGTTTGGAGCAGCAGAAGTGCGAAAAATTTTTTGCCTTCTCAACCATTTCTTGGCTTCAAACTCCCATATCTCGCGAACGGATTGACCTAACCCAAAAATTCCTGTTGCGTCTGAAAGTAGAAACTCGCCCGATTACAACGGTATGTGTATTTTTTGCCTATACCATTCTGGTTAAGCGTTTGGAGCAGCAGAATTGCGAAAAATTTGTTGTCTTCTCAACCATTTCTTAGCTTCAAACTCCCATATCTCGCGAACGGATTTACCTAACCCAAAAATTCCTATTGCATCTGAAATTCGAATCTCGCCCGATTACACCGGTATGTGTATTTTTTCCCTAGGCCATTCTGGTTAAGCGTTTGGAGCAGCAGAATTGCGAAAAATTTTCTGCCTTCTCAACCATTTCTTGGCTTCAAACTCCCATATCTCGCGAACGGATTGTCCTAACCCAAAAATTCCTGTTGCGTCTGAAAGTAGAAACTCCCCCGATTACAACGGTATGTGTATTTTTTCCCTAGGCCACTCTGGTTAAGCGTTTGGAGCAGCAGAATTGCGAAAAATTTTCTGCCTTCTCAACCATTTCTTGGCTTCAAACTCCCATATCTCGCGAACGGATTGTCCTAACCCAAAAATTCCTGTTGCGTCTGAAAGTAGAAACCGCCCCGATTACAACCGTATGTGTATTTTTTTCCTAGGCCATTCTGGTTGAGCGTTTGGAGCAGCAGAAGTGCGAAAAATTTGTTGTCTTCTCAACCATTTCTTAGTTTCAAACTCCCATATCTCGCGAAACGATTGACCTAACCCAAAAATTCCTATTGCATCTGAAAGTAGAAACTCGCCCGATTACAACGGTATGTGTATTTTTTCCCTAGGCCAATCTGGTTAAGCGTTTGGAGCAGCAGAATTGCGAAAAATTTTTTGCCTTCTCAACCATTTCTTGGCTTCAAACTCCCATATCTCGCGAACGGATTGACCTAACCCAAAAATTCCTATTGCATCTGAAAGTAGAAACTCGCCCGATTACAGCGGTATGTGTATTTTTTCCCTAGGCCACTCTGGTTAAGCGTTTGGAGCAGCAGAATTGCGAAAAATTTTCTGCCTTCTCAACCATTTCTTGGCTTCAAACTCCCATATCTCGCGAACGGATTGTCCTAACCCAAAAATTCCTGTTGCGTCTGAAAGTAGAAACTCCCCCGATTACAACGGTATGTATATTTTTTTCCTAGGCCATTCTGGTTGAGCGTTTGGAGCAGCAGAAGTGCGAAAAATTTTTTGCCTTCTCAACCATTTCTTGGCTTCAAACTCCCATATCTCGCGAACGGATTGACCTAACCCAAAAATTCCTGTTGCGTCTGAAAGTAGAAACTCGCCCGATTACAACGGTATGTGTATTTTTTGCCTATACCATTCTGGTTAAGCGTTTGGAGCAGCAGAATTGCGAAAAATTTGTTGTCTTCTCAACCATTTCTTAGCTTCAAACTCCCATATCTCGCGAACGGATTGACCTAACCCAAAAATTCCTATTGCATCTGAAATTCGAATCTCGCCCGATTACACCGGTATGTGTATTTTTTCCCTAGGCCATTCTGGTTAAGCGTTTGGAGCAGCAGAATTGCGAAAAATTTTCTGCCTTCTCAACCATTTCTTGGCTTCAAACTCCCATATCTCGCGAACGGATTGTCCTAACCCAAAAATTCCTGTTGCGTCTGAAAGTAGAAACCCCCCCGATTACAACCGTATGTGTATTTTTTTCCTAGGCCATTCTGGTTGAGCGTTTGGAGCAGCAGAAGTGCGAAAAATTTGTTGTCTTCTCAACCATTTCTTAGTTTCAAACTCCCATATCTCGCGAAACGATTGACCTAACCCAAAAATTCCTATTGCATCTGAAAGTAGAAACTCGCCCGATTACAATGGTATGTGTATTTTTTGCCTATACCATTCTGGTTAAGCGTTTGGAGCAGCAGAAGTGCGAAAAATTTGTTGTCTTCTCAACCATTTCTTAGCTTCAAACTCCCATATCTCGCGAACGGATTGACTTAACCCAAAAATTCCTATTGCATCTGAAAGTCGAATCTCGCCCGATTACAACGGTATGTGTATTTTTTCCCTAGGCCATTCTGGTTAAGCGTTTGGAGCAGCAGAATTGCGAAAAATTTTTTGCCTTCTCAACCATTTCTTGGCTTCAAACTCCCATATCTCGCGAACGGATTGACCTAACCCAAAAATTCCTATTGCATCTGAAAGTAGAAACTCGCCCGATTACAGCGGTATGTGTATTTTTTCCCTAGGCCACTCTGGTTAAGCGTTTGGAGCAGCAGAATTGCGAAAAATTTTCTGCCTTCTCAACCATTTCTTGGCTTCAAACTCCCATATCTCGCGAACGGATTGTCCTAACCCAAAAATTCCTGTTGCGTCTGAAAGTAGAAACTCCCCCGATTACAACGGTATGTGTATTTTTTTCCTAGGCCATTCTGGTTGAGCGTTTGGAGCAGCAGAAGTGCGAAAAATTTTTTGCCTTCTCAACCATTTCTTGGCTTCAAACTCCCATATCTCGCGAACGGATTGACCTAACCCAAAAATTCCTGTTGCGTCTGAAAGTAGAAACTCGCCCGATTACAACGGTATGTGTATTTTTTGCCTATACCATTCTGGTTAAGCGTTTGGAGCAGCAGAATTGCGAAAAATTTGTTGTCTTCTCAACCATTTCTTAGCTTCAAACTCCCATATCTCGCGAACGGATTGACCTAACCCAAAAATTCCTATTGCATCTGAAATTCGAATCTCGCCCGATTACACCGGTATGTGTATTTTTTCCCTAGGCCATTCTGGTTAAGCGTTTGGAGCAGCAGAATTGCGAAAAATTTTCTGCCTTCTCAACCATTTCTTGGCTTCAAACTCCCATATCTCGCGAACGGATTGTCCTAACCCAAAAATTCCTGTTGCGTCTGAAAGTAGAAACTCCCCCGATTACAACGGTATGTGTATTTTTTCCCTAGGCCACTCTGGTTAAGCGTTTGGAGCAGCAGAATTGCGAAAAATTTTCTGCCTTCTCAACCATTTCTTGGCTTCAAACTCCCATATCTCGCGAACGGATTGTCCTAACCCAAAAATTCCTATTGCATCTGAAAGTCGAATCTCGCCCGATTACAACGGTATGTGTATTTTTTCCCTAGGCCATTCTGGTTAAGCGCTTGGAGCAGCAGAAGTGCGAAAAATTTGTTGTCTTCTCAACCATTTCTTAGCTTCAAACTCCCATATCTCGCGAACGGATTGACCTAACCCAAAAATTCCTGTTGCATCTGAAAGTAGAAACTCCCCCGATTACAACGGTATGTGTATTTTTTCCCTAGGCCATTCTTGTTAAGCGTTTGAAGCAGCAGAATTGCGAAAAATTTTCTGCCTTCTCAACCATTTCTTGGCTTCAAACTCCCATATCTCGCGAACGGATTGTCCTAACCCAAAAATTCCTGTTGCATCTGAAAGTAGAAACTCGCCCGATTACAACGGTATGTGTATTTTCTCCCTAGGCCATTCTGGTTAAGCGTTTGGAGCAGCAGAATTGCGAAAAATTTGTTGTCCTCTCAACCATTTCTTATTGTCAAACTCCCATATCTCGCGAACGGATTGACCTAACCCAAAAATTCCTGTTGCATCTGAAAGTAGAAACTCGCCCGATTACAACGGTATGTGTATTTTTTCCCTAGGCCATTCTGGTTAAGCGTTTGGATCATCAGAATTGCGAAAAATTTTTTGCCTTCTCAACCATTTCTTGGCTTCAAACTCCCATATCTCGCGAACGGATTGACCTAACCCAAAAATTCCTATTGCATCTGAAAGTAGAAACTCGCCCGATTACAGCGGTATGTGTATTTTTTCCCTAGGCCATTCTTGTTAAGCGTTTGAAGCAGCAGAATTGCGAAAAATTTTCTGCCTTCTCAACCATTTCTTGGCTTCAAACTCCCATATCTCGCGAACGGATTGTCCTAACCCAAAAATTCCTGTTGCGTCTGAAAGTAGAAACTCGCCCGATTACAACGGTATGTGTATTTTTTGCCTATACCATTCTGGTTAAGCGTTTGGAGCAGCAGAATTGCGAAAAATTTGTTGTCTTCTCAACCATTTCTTAGCTTCAAACTCCCATATCTCGCGAACGGATTGACTTAACCCAAAAATTCCTATTGCATCTGAAAGTCGAATCTCGCCCGATTACAACGGTATGTGTATTTTTTCCCTAGGCCATTCTGGTTAAGCGTTTGGAGCAGCAGAAGTGCGAAAAATTTGTTGTCTTCTCAACCATTTCTTAGCTTCAAACTCCCATATCTCGCGAACGGATTGACCTAACCCAAAAATTCCTGTTGCATCTGAAAGTAGAAACTCCCCCGATTACAACGGTATGTGTATTTTTTCCCTAGGCCATTCTGGTTAAGCGTTTGGATCAGCAGAATTGCGAAAAATTTTTTGCCTTCTCAACCATTTCTTGGCTTCAAACTCCCATATCTCGCGAACGGATTGACCTAACCCAAAAATTCCTATTGCATCTGAAAGTAGAAACTCGCCCGATTACAGCGGTATGTGTATTTTTTCCCTAGGCCATTCTGGTTAAGCGTTTGGATCAGCAGAATTGCGAAAAATTTTTTGCCTTCTCAACCATTTCTTGGCTTCAAACTCCCATATCTCGCGAACGGATTGTCCTAACCCAAAAATTCCTGTTGCGTCTGAAAGTAGAAACTCCCCCGATTACAACGGTATGTGTATTTTTTTCCTAGGCCATTCTGGTTGAGCGTTTGGAGCAGCAGAAGTGCGAAAAATTTGTTGTCTTCTCAACCATTTCTTAGTTTCAAACTCCCATATCTCGCAAAACGATTGACCAAACCCAAAAATTCCTGTTGCATCTGAAAGTAGAAACTCGCCCGATTACAGCGGTATGTGTATTTTTTCCCTAGGCCAATCTGGTTAAGCGTTTGGAGCAGCAGAATTGCGAAAAATTTTTTGCCTTCTCAACCATTTCTTGGCTTCAAACTCCCATATCTCGCGAACGGATTGACCTAACCCAAAAATTCCTGTTGCGCCTGAAAGTAGAAACTCGCCCGATTACAACGGTATGTGTATTTTTTGCCTATACCATTCTGGTTAAGCGTTTGGAGCAGCAGAAGTGCGAAAAATTTGTTGTCTTCTCAACCATTTCTTAGCTTCAAACTCCCATATCTCGCGAACGGATTGACCTAACCCAAAAATTCCTATTGCATCTGAAAGTAGAATCTCGCCCGATTACAACGGTATGTGTATTTTTTCCCTAGGCCATTCTGGTTAAGCGTTTGGAGCAGCAGAAGTGCGAAAAATTTGTTGTCTTCTCAACCATTTCTTAGCTTCAAACTCCCATATCTCGCGAACGGATTGACCTAACCCAAAAATTCCTGTTGCATCTGAAAGTAGAAACTCCTCCGATTACAACGGTATGTGTATTTTTTCCCTAGGCCATTCTGGTTAAGCGTTTGGAGCAGCAGAATTGCGAAAAATTTTTTGCCTTCTCAACCATTTCTTGGCTTCAAACTCCCATATCTCGCGAACGGATTGACCTAACCCAAAAATTCCTATTGCATCTGAAAGTAGAAACTCGCCCGATTACAGCGGTATGTGTATTTTTTCCCTAGGCCACTCTGGCTAAGCGTTTGGAGCAGCAGAATTGCGAAAAATTTTCTGCCTTCTCAACCATTTCTTGGCTTCAAACTCCCATATCTCGCGAACGGATTGTCCTAACCCAAAAATTCCTGTTGCGTCTGAAAGTAGAAACTCCCCCGATTACAACGGTATGTGTATTTTTTTCCTGGGCCATTCTGGTTGAGCGTTTGGAGCAGCAGAATTGCGAAAAATTTGTTGTCTTCTCAACCATTTCTTAGCTTCAAACTCCCATATCTCGCGAACGGATTGACCTAACCCAAAAATTCCTATTGCATCTGAAATTCGAATCTCGCCCGATTACACCGGTATGTGTATTTTTTCCCTAGGCCATTCTGGTTAAGCGTTTGGAGCAGCAGAATTGCGAAAAATTTTCTGCCTTCTCAACCATTTCTTGGCTTCAAACTCCCATATCTCGCGAACGGATTGTCCTAACCCAAAAATTCCTGTTGCGTCTGAAAGTAGAAACTCCCCCGATTACAACGGTATGTGTATTTTTTCCCTAGGCCACTCTGGTTAAGCGTTTGGAGCAGCAGAATTGCGAAAAATTTTCTGCCTTCTCAACCATTTCTTGGCTTCAAACTCCCATATCTCGCGAACGGATTGTCCTAACCCAAAAATTCCTGTTGCGTCTGAAAGTAGAAACCCCCCCGATTACAACCGTATGTGTATTTTTTTCCTAGGCCATTCTGGTTGAGCGTTTGGAGCAGCAGAAGTGCGAAAAATTTGTTGTCTTCTCAACCATTTCTTAGTTTCAAACTCCCATATCTCGCGAAACGATTGACCTAACCCAAAAATTCCTATTGCATCTGAAAGTAGAAACTCGCCCGATTACAACGGTATGTGTATTTTTTCCCTAGGCCAATCTGGTTAAGCGTTTGGAGCAGCAGAATTGCGAAAAATTTTTTGCCTTCTCAACCATTTCTTGGCTTCAAACTCCCATATCTCGCGAACGGAATGACCTAACCCAAAAATTCCTGTTGCGTCTGAAAGTAGAAACTCGCCCGATTACAACGGTATGTGTATTTTTTGCCTATACCATTCTGATTAAGCGTTTGGAGCAGCAGAAGTGCGAAAAATTTGTTGTCCTCTCAACCATTTCTTAGCTTCAAACTCCCATATCTCGCGAACGGATTGACTTAACCCAAAAATTCCTATTGCATCTGAAAGTCGAATCTCGCCCGATTACAACGGTATGTGTATTTTTTCCCTAGGCCATTCTGGTTAAGCGTTTGGAGCAGCAGAAGTGCGAAAAATTTGTTGTCTTCTCAACCATTTCTTAGCTTCAAACTCCCATATCTCGCGAACGGATTGACCTAACCCAAAAATTCCTGTTGCATCTGAAAGTAGAAACTCCCCCGATTACAACGGTATGTGTATTTTTTCCCTAGGCCATTCTGGTTAAGCATTTGGATCAGCAGAATTGCGAAAAATTTTTTGCCTTCTCAACCATTTCTTGGCTTCAAACTCCCATATCTCGCGAACGGATTGACCTAACCCAAAAATTCCTATTGCATCTGAAAGTAGAAACTCGCCCGATTACAGCGGTATGTGTATTTTTTCCCTAGGCCATTCTTGTTAAGCGTTTGAAGCAGCAGAATTGCGAAAAATTTTCTGCCTTCTCAACCATTTCTTGGCTTCAAACTCCCATATCTCGCGAACGGATTGTCCTAACCCAAAAATTCCTGTTGCATCTGAAAGTAGAAACTCGCCCGATTACAACGGTATGTGTATTTTCTCCCTAGGCCATTCTGGTTAAGCGTTTGGAGCAGCAGAATTGCGAAAAATTTGTTGTCCTCTCAACCATTTCTTATTGTCAAACTCCCATATCTCGCGAACGGATTGACCTAACCCAAAAATTCCTGTTGCATCTGAAAGTAGAAACTCGCCCGATTACAACGGTATGTGTATTTTTTCCCTAGGCCATTCTGGTTAAGCGTTTGGATCATCAGAATTGCGAAAAATTTTTTGCCTTCTCAACCATTTCTTGGCTTCAAACTCCCATATCTCGCGAACGGATTGACCTAACCCAAAAATTCCTATTGCATCTGAAAGTAGAAACTCGCCCTATTACAGCGGTATGTGTATTTTTTCCCTAGGCCATTCTTGTTAAGCGTTTGAAGCAGCAGAATTGCGAAAAATTTTCTGCCTTCTCAACCATTTCTTGGCTTCAAACTCCCATATCTCGCGAACGGATTGTCCTAACCCAAAAATTCCTGTTGCGTCTGAAAGTAGAAACTCGCCCGATTACAACGGTATGTGTATTTTTTGCCTATACCATTCTGGTTAAGCGTTTGGAGCAGCAGAATTGCGAAAAATTTGTTGTCTTCTCAACCATTTCTTAGCTTCAAACTCCCATATCTCGCGAACGGATTGACTTAACCCAAAAATTCCTATTGCATCTGAAAGTCGAATCTCGCCCGATTACAACGGTATGTGTATTTTTTCCCTAGGCCATTCTGGTTAAGCGTTTGGAGCAGCAGAAGTGCGAAAAATTTGTTGTCTTCTCAACCATTTCTTAGCTTCAAACTCCCATATCTCGCGAACGGATTGACCTAACCCAAAAATTCCTGTTGCATCTGAAAGTAGAAACTCCCCCGATTACAACGGTATGTGTATTTTTTCCCTAGGCCATTCTGGTTAAGCGTTTGGATCAGCAGAATTGCGAAAAATTTTTTGCCTTCTCAACCATTTCTTGGCTTCAAACTCCCATATCTCGCGAACGGATTGACCTAACCCAAAAATTCCTATTTCATCTGAAAGTAGAAACTCGCCCGATTACAGCGGTATGTGTATTTTTTCCCTAGGCCATTCTTGTTAAGCGTTTGAAGCAGCAGAATTGCGAAAAATTTTCTGCCTTCTCAACCATTTCTTGGCTTCAAACTCCCATATCTCGCGAACGGATTGTCCTAACCCAAAAATTCCTGTTGCATCTGAAAGTAGAAACTCGCCCGATTACAACGGTATGTGTATTTTTTCCCTAGGCCATTCTGGTTAAGCGTTTGGAGCAGCAGAATTGCGAAAAATTTGTTGTCCTCTCAACCATTTCTTATTGTCAAACTCCCGTATCTCGCGAACGGATTGACCTAACCCAAAAATTCCTGTTGCATCTGAAAGTAGAGACTCGCCCGATTACAACGGTATGTGTATTTTTTCCCTAGGCCATTCTGGTTAAGCGTTTGGATCAGCAGAATTGCGAAAAATTTTTTGCCTTCTCAACCATTTCTTGGCTTCAAACTCCCATATCTCGCGAACGGATTGACCTAACCCAAAAATTCCTACTGCATCTGAAAGTAGAAACTCGCCCGATTACAGCGGTATGTGTATTTTTTCCCTAGGCCATTCTTGTTAAGCGTTTGAAGCAGCAGAATTGCGAAAAATTTTCTGCCTTCTCAACCATTTCTTGGCTTCAAACTCCCATATCTCGCGAACGGATTGTCCTAACCCAAAAATTCCTCTTGCATCCGAAAGTAGAAACTCGCCCGATTACAACGGTATGTGTATTTTTTCCCTAGGCCATTCTGGTTAAGCGTTTGGAGCAGCAGAATTGCGAAAAATTTGTTGTCCTCTCAACCATTTCTTAGTGTCAAACTCCCATATCTCGCGAACGGATTGACCTAACCCAAAAATTCCTGTTGCATCTGAAAGTAGAAACTCGCCCGATTACAACGGTATGTGTATTTTTTCCCTAGGCCATTCTTGTTAAGCGTTTGGAGCAGCAGAATTGCGAAAAATTTTCTGCCTTCTCAACCATTTCTTGGCTTCAAACTCCCATATCTCGCGAACGGATTGTCCTAACCCAAAAATTCCTGTTGCATCTGAAAGTAGAAACTCGCCCGATTACAACGGTATGTGTATTTTTTCCCTAGGCCATTCTGGTTAAGCGTTTAGAGCAGCAGAATTGCGAAAAATTTGTTGTCCTCTCAACCATTTCTTGGCTTCAAACTCCCATATCTCGCGAACGGATTGTCCTAACCCAAAAATTCCTGTAGCGTCTGAAAGTAGAAACTCGCCAGATTACAACGGCATGTGTATTTTTCCCCTAGGCCATTCTGGTTAAGCGTTTGGAGCAGCAGAAGTGCGAAAAATTTGTTGTCTTCTCAACCATTTCTTAGCTTCAAACTCCCATATCTCGCGAACGGATCGACCTAACCCAAAAATTCCTGTTGCATCTGAAAGTCGAATCTCGCCCGATTACAACGGTATGTGTATTTTTTCCCTAGGCCATTCTGGTTAAGCGTTTGGAGCAGCAGAAGTGCGAAAAATTTGTTGTCTTCTCAACCATTTCTTAGCTTCAAACTCCCATATCTCGCGAACGGATTGACCTAACCCAAAAATTCCTGTTGCATCTGAAAGTAGAAACTCCCCCGATTACAACGGTATGTGTATTTTTTCCCTAGGCCATTCTGGCTAAGCGTTTGGAGCAGCAGAATTGCGAAAAATTTTTTGCCTTCTCAACCATTTCTTGGCTTCAAACTCCCATATCTCGCGAACGGATTGACCTAACCCAAAAATTCCTATTGCATCTGAAAGTAGAAACTCGCCCGATTACAGCGGTATGTGTATTTTTTTCCTAGGCCATTCTGGTTGAGCGTTTGGAGCAGCAGAAGTGCGAAAAATTTGTTGTCTTCTCAACCATTTCTTAGTTTCAAACTCCCATACCTCGCGAAACGATTGACCTAACCCAAAAATTCCCATTGCATCTGAAAGTAGAAACTCGCCCGATTACAACGGTATGTGAATTTTTTCCCTAGGCCAATCTGGTTAAGCCTTTGGAGCAGCAGAATTGCGAAAAATTTTTTGCCTTCTCAACCATTTCTTGGCTTCAAACTCCCATATCTCGCGAAACGATTGACCTAACCCAAAAATTCCCATTGCATCTGAAAGTAGAAACTCGCCCGATTACAACGGTATGTGAATTTTTTCCCTAGGCCAATCTGGTTAAGCCTTTGGAGCAGCAGAATTGCGAAAAATTTTTTGCCTTCTCAACCATTTCTTGGCTTCAAACTCCCATATCTCGCGAACGGATTGACCTAACCCAAAAATTCCTGTTGCGTCTGAAAGTAGAAACTCGCCCGATTACAACGGTATGTGTATTTTTTCCCTAGGCCATTCTGGTTAAGCGTTTAGAGCAGCAGAATTGCGAAAAATTTGTTGTCCTCTCAACCATTTCTTGGCTTCAAACTCCCATATCTCGCGAACGGATTGTCCTAACCCAAAAATTCCTGTAGCGTCTGAAAGTAGAAACTCGCCAGATTACAACGGCATGTGTATTTTTCCCCTAGGCCATTCTGGTTAAGCGTTTGGAGCAGCAGAAGTGCGAAAAATTTGTTGTCTTCTCAACCATTTCTTAGCTTCAAACTCCCATATCTCGCGAACGGATCGACCTAACCCAAAAATTCCTGTTGCATCTGAAAGTCGAATCTCGCCCGATTACAACGGTATGTGTATTTTTTCCCTAGGCCATTCTGGTTAAGCGTTTGGAGCAGCAGAAGTGCGAAAAATTTGTTGTCTTCTCAACCATTTCTTAGCTTCAAACTCCCATATCTCGCGAACGGATTGACCTAACCCAAAAATTCCTGTTGCATCTGAAAGTAGAAACTCCCCCGATTACAACGGTATGTGTATTTTTTCCCTAGGCCATTCTGGCTAAGCGTTTGGAGCAGCAGAATTGCGAAAAATTTTTTGCCTTCTCAACCATTTCTTGGCTTCAAACTCCCATATCTCGCGAACGGATTGACCTAACCCAAAAATTCCTATTGCATCTGAAAGTAGAAACTCGCCCGATTACAGCGGTATGTGTATTTTTTTCCTAGGCCATTCTGGTTGAGCGTTTGGAGCAGCAGAAGTGCGAAAAATTTGTTGTCTTCTCAACCATTTCTTAGTTTCAAACTCCCATACCTCGCGAAACGATTGACCTAACCCAAAAATTCCCATTGCATCTGAAAGTAGAAACTCGCCCGATTACAACGGTATGTGAATTTTTTCCCTAGGCCAATCTGGTTAAGCCTTTGGAGCAGCAGAATTGCGAAAAATTTTTTGCCTTCTCAACCATTTCTTGGCTTCAAACTCCCATATCTCGCGAACGGATTGACCTAACCCAAAAATTCCTGTTGCGTCTGAAAGTAGAAACTCGCCCGATTACAAAGGTATGTGTATTTTTTGCCTATACCACTCTGGTTAAGCGTTTGGAGCAGCAGAAGTGCGAAAAATTTGTTGTCTTCTCAACCATTTCTTAGCTTCAAACTCCCATATCTCGCGAACGGATTGACCTAACCCAAAAATTCCTATTGCATCTGAAAGTCGAATCTCGCCCGATTACAACGGTATGTGTATTTCTTCCCTAGGCCATTCTGGTTAAGCGTTTGGAGCAGCAGAAGTGCGAAAAATTTGTTGTCTTCTCAACCATTTCTTAGCTTCAAACTCCCATATCTCGCGAACGGATTGACCTAACCCAAAAATTCCTGTTGCATCTGAAAGTAGAAACTCCCCCGATTACAACGGTATGTGTATTTTTTCCCTAGGCCATTCTGGCTAAGCGTTTGGAGCAGCAGAATTGCGAAAAATTTTTTGCCTTCTCAACCATTTCTTGGCTTCAAACTCCCATATCTCGCGAACGGATTGACCTAACCCAAAAATTCCTGTTGCGTCTGAAAGTAGAAACTCGCCCGATTACAAAGGTATGTGTATTTTTTGCCTATACCATTCTGGTTAAGCGTTTGGAGCAGCAGAAGTGCGAAAAATTTGTTGTCTTCTCAACCATTTCTTAGCTTCAAACTCCCATATCTCGCGAACGGATTGACCTAACCCAAAAATTCCTGTTGCATCTGAAAGTAGAAACTCCCCCGATTACAACGGTATGTGTATTTTTTCTCTAGGCCATTCTGGTTAAGCGTTTGGAGCAGCAGAATTGCGAAAAATTTTTTGCCTTCTCAACCATTTCTTGGCTTCAAACTCCCATATCTCGCGAACGGATTGACCTAACCCAAAAATTCCTATTGCATCTGAAAGTAGAAACTCGCCCGATTACAGCGGTATGTGTATTTTTTCCCTAGGCCACTCTGGTTAAGCGTTTGGAGCAGCAGAATTGCGAAAAATTTTTTGCCTTGTCAACCATTTCTTGGCTTCAAACTCCCATATCTCGCGAACGGATTGACCTAACCCAAAAATTCCTTTTGCATCTGAAAGTAGAAACTCGCCCGATTACAGCGGTATGTGTATTTTTTCCCTAGGCCACTCTGGTTAAGCGTTTGGAGCAGCAGAATTGCGAAAAATTTTCTGCCTTCTCAACCATTTCTTGGCTTCAAACTCCCATATCTCGCGAGCGGATTGTCCTAACCCAAAAATTCCTGTTGCGTCTGAAAGTAGAAACTCCCCCGATTACAACGGTATGTGTATTTTTTTCCTAGGCCATTCTGATTGAGCGTTTGGAGCAGCAGAAGTGCGAAAAATTTGTTGTCTTCTCAACCATTTCTTAGTTTCAAACTCCCATATCTCGCGAACGGATTGACCTAACCCAAAAATTCCTATTGCATCTGAAAGTAGAAACTCGCCCGATTACAGCGGTATGTGTATTTTTTCCCTAGGCCATTCTGGTTAAGCGTTTAGAGCAGCAGAATTGCGAAAAATTTGTTGTCCTCTCAACCGTTTCTTAGCGTCAAACACCCATATCTCGCGAACGGATTGTCCTAACCCAAAAATTCCTGTTGCGTCTGAAAGTAGAAACTCCCCCGATTACAACGGTATGTGTATTTTTTCCCTAGGCCAATCTGGTTAAGCCTTTGGAGCAGCAGAATTGCGAAAAATTTTTTGCCTTCTCAACCATTTCTTGGCTTCAAACTCCCATATCTCGCGAACGGATTGACCTAACCCAAAAATTCCTGTTGCGTCTGAAAGTAGAAACTCGCCCGATTACAAAGGTATGTGTATTTTTTGCCTATACCATTCTGGTTAAGCGTTTGGAGCAGCAGAAGTGCGAAAAATTTGTTGTCTTCTCAACCATTTCTTAGCTTCAAACTCCCATATCTCGCGAACGGATTGACCTAACCCAAAAATTCCTATTGCATCTGAAAGTCGAATCTCGCCCGATTACAACGGTATGTGTATTTTTTCCCTAGCCATTCTGGTTAAGCGTTTGGAGCAGCAGAAGTGCGAAAAATTTGTTGTCTTCTCAACCATTTATTAGCTTCAAACTCCCATATCTCGCGAACGGATTGACCTAACCCAAAAATTCCTATTTCATCTGAAAGTAGAAACTCGCCCGATTACAGCGGTATGTGTATTTTTTCCCTAGGCCATTCTTGTTAAGCGTTTGAAGCAGCAGAATTGCGAAAAATTTTCTGCCTTCTCAACCATTTCTTGGCTTCAAACTCCCATATCTCGCGAACGGATTGTCCTAACCCAAAAATTCCTGTTGCATCTGAAAGTAGAAACTCGCCCGATTACAACGGTATATGTATTTTTTCCCTAGGCCATTCTGGTTAAGCGTTTGGAGCAGCAGAATTGCGAAAAATTTGTTTTCCTCTCAACCATTTCTTATTGTCAAACTCCCATATCTCGCGAACGGATTGACCTAACCCAAAAATTCCTGTTGCATCTGAAAGTAGAGACTCCCCCGATTACAACGGTATGTGTATTTTTTCCCTAGGCCAATCTGGTTAAGCCTTTGGAGCAGCAGAATTGCGAAAAATTTTTTGCCTTCTCAACCATTTCTTGGCTTCAAACTCCCATATCTCGCGAACGGATTGACCTAACCCAAAAATTCCTGTTGCGTCTGAAAGTAGAAACTCGCCCGATTACAAAGGTATGGGTATTTTTTGCCTATACCATTCTGGTTAAGCGTTTGGAGCAGCAGAAGTGCGAAAAATTTGTTGTCTTCTCAACCATTTCTTAGCTTCAAACTCCCATATCTCGCGAACGGATTGACCTAACCCAAAAATTCCTATTGCATCTGAAAGTCGAATCTCGCCCGATTACAACGGTATGTGTATTTTTTCCCTAGGCCATTCTGGTTAAGCGTTTGGAGCAGCAGAAGTGCGAAAAATTTGTTGTCTTCTCAACCATTTATTAGCTTCAAACTCCCATATCTCGCGAACGGATTGACCTAACCCAAAAATTCCTATTTCATCTGAAAGTAGAAACTCGCCCGATTACAGCGGTATGTGTATTTTTTCCCTAGGCCATTCTTGTTAAGCGTTTGAAGCAGCAGAATTGCGAAAAATTTTCTGCCTTCTCAACCATTTCTTGGCTTCAAACTCCCATATCTCGCGAACGGATTGTCCTAACCCAAAAATTCCTGTTGCATCTGAAAGTAGAAACTCGCCCGATTACAACGGTATATGTATTTTTTCCCTAGGCCATTCTGGTTAAGCGTTTGGAGCAGCAGAATAGCGAAAAATTTGTTGTCCTCTCAACCATTTCTTATTGTCAAACTCCCATATCTCGCGAACGGATTGACCTAACCCAAAAATTCCTGTTGCATCTGAAAGTAGAGACTCGCCCGATTACAACGGTATGTGTATTTTTTCCCTAGGCCATTCTGGTTAAGCGTTTGGATCAGCAGAATTGCGAAAAATTTTTTGCCTTCTCAACCATTTCTTGGCTTCAAACTCCCATATCTCGCGAACGGATTGACCTAACCCAAAAATTCCTATTGCATCTGAAAGTAGAAACTCGCCCGATTACAGCGGTATGTGTATTTTTTCCCTAGGCCATTCTTGTTAAGCGTTTGAAGCAGCAGAATTGCGAAAAATTTTCTGCCTTCTCAACCATTTCTTGGCTTCAAACTCCCATATCTCGCGAACGGATTGTCCTAACCCAAAAATTCCTGTTGCATCCGAAAGTAGAAACTCGCCCGATTACAACGGTATGTGTATTTTTTTCCTAGGCCATTCTGGTTAAGCGTTTGGAGCAGCAGAATTGCGAAAAATTTGTTGTCCTCTCAACCATTTCTTAGTGTCAAACTCCCATATCTCGCGAACGGAATGACCTAACCCAAAAATTCCTGTTGCATCTGAAAGTAGAAACTCGCCCGATTACAACGGTATGTGTATTTTTTCCCTAGGCCATTCTTGTTAAGCGTTTGGAGCAGCAGAATTGCGAAAAATTTTCTGCCTTCTCAACCATTTCTTGGCTTCAAACTCCCATATCTCGCGAACGGATTGTCCTAACCCAAAAATTCCTGTTGCATCTGAAAGTAGAAACTCGCCCGATTACAGCGGTATGTGTATTTTTTCCCTAGGCCATTCTGGTTAAGCGTTTAGAGCAGCAGAATTGCGAAAAATTTGTTGTCCTCTCAACCGTTTCTTAGCGTCAAACTCCCATATCTCGCGAACGGATTGTCCTAACCCAAAAATTCCTGTTGCGTCTGAAAGTAGAAACTCCCCCGATTACAACGGTATGTGTATTTTTTCCCTAGGCCATTCTGGTTAAGCGTTTGGAGCAGCAGAATTGCGAAAAATTTTTTGCCTTCTCAACCATTTCTTGGCTTCAAACTCCCATATCTCGCGAACGGATTGACCTAACCCAAAAATTCCTGTTGCGTCTGAAAGTAGAAACTCGCCCGATTACAAAGGTATGTGTATTTTTTGCCTATACCATTCTGGTTAAGCGTTTGGAGCAGCAGAAGTGCGAAAAATTTGTTGTCTTCTCAACCATTTCTTAGCTTCAAACTCCCATATCTCGCGAACGGATTGACCTAACCCAAAAATTCCTATTGCATCTGAAAGTCGAATCTCGCCCGATTACAACGGTATGTGTATTTTTTCCCTAGCCATTCTGGTTAAGCGTTTGGAGCAGCAGAAGTGCGAAAAATTTGTTGTCTTCTCAACCATTTATTAGCTTCAAACTCCCATATCTCGCGAACGGATTGACCTAACCCAAAAATTCCTATTTCATCTGAAAGTAGAAACTCGCCCGATTACAGCGGTATGTGTATTTTTTCCCTAGGCCATTCTTGTTAAGCGTTTGAAGCAGCAGAATTGCGAAAAATTTTCTGCCTTCTCAACCATTTCTTGGCTTCAAACTCCCATATCTCGCGAACGGATTGTCCTAACCCAAAAATTCCTGTTGCATCTGAAAGTAGAAACTCGCCCGATTACAACGGTATATGTATTTTTTCCCTAGGCCATTCTGGTTAAGCGTTTGGAGCAGCAGAATTGCGAAAAATTTGTTTTCCTCTCAACCATTTCTTATTGTCAAACTCCCATATCTCGCGAACGGATTGACCTAACCCAAAAATTCCTGTTGCATCTGAAAGTAGAGACTCCCCCGATTACAACGGTATGTGTATTTTTTCCCTAGGCCAATCTGGTTAAGCCTTTGGAGCAGCAGAATTGCGAAAAATTTTTTGCCTTCTCAACCATTTCTTGGCTTCAAACTCCCATATCTCGCGAACGGATTGACCTAACCCAAAAATTCCTGTTGCGTCTGAAAGTAGAAACTCGCCCGATTACAAAGGTATGGGTATTTTTTGCCTATACCATTCTGGTTAAGCGTTTGGAGCAGCAGAAGTGCGAAAAATTTGTTGTCTTCTCAACCATTTCTTAGCTTCAAACTCCCATATCTCGCGAACGGATTGACCTAACCCAAAAATTCCTATTGCATCTGAAAGTCGAATCTCGCCCGATTACAACGGTATGTGTATTTTTTCCCTAGGCCATTCTGGTTAAGCGTTTGGAGCAGCAGAAGTGCGAAAAATTTGTTGTCTTCTCAACCATTTATTAGCTTCAAACTCCCATATCTCGCGAACGGAATGACCTAACCCAAAAATTCCTGTTGCATCTGAAAGTAGAAACTCGCCCGATTACAACGGTATGTGTATTTTTTCCCTAGGCCATTCTTGTTAAGCGTTTGGAGCAGCAGAATTGCGAAAAATTTTCTGCCTTCTCAACCATTTCTTGGCTTCAAACTCCCATATCTCGCGAACGGATTGTCCTAACCCAAAAATTCCTGTTGCATCTGAAAGTAGAAACTCGCCCGATTACAGCGGTATGTGTATTTTTTCCCTAGGCCATTCTGGTTAATCGTTTAGAGCAGCAGAATTGCGAAAAATTTGTTGTCCTCTCAACCGTTTCTTAGCGTCAAACTCCCATATCTCGCGAACGGATTGTCCTAACCCAAAAATTCCTGTTGCGTCTGAAAGTAGAAACTCCCCCGATTACAACGGTATGTGTATTTTTTCCCTAGGCCAATCTGGTTAAGCCTTTGGAGCAGCAGAATTGCGAAAAATTTTTTGCCTTCTCAACCATTTCTTGGCTTCAAACTCCCATATCTCGCGAACGGATTGACCTAACCCAAAAATTCCTGTTGCGTCTGAAAGTAGAAACTCGCCCGATTACAAAGGTATGTGTATTTTTTGCCTATACCATTCTGGTTAAGCGTTTGGAGCAGCAGAAGTGCGAAAAATTTGTTGTCTTCTCAACCATTTCTTAGCTTCAAACTCCCATATCTCGCGAACGGATTGACCTAACCCAAAAATTCCTATTGCATCTGAAAGTCGAATCTCGCCCGATTACAACGGTATGTGTATTTTTTCCCTAGCAATTCTGGTTAAGCGTTTGGAGCAGCAGAAGTGCGAAAAATTTGTTGTCTTCTCAACCATTTATTAGCTTCAAACTCCCATATCTCGCGAACGGATTGACCTAACCCAAAAATTCCTATTTCATCTGAAAGTAGAAACTCGCCCGATTACAGCGGTATGTGTATTTTTTCCCTAGGCCATTCTTGTTAAGCGTTTGAAGCAGCAGAATTGCGAAAAATTTTCTGCCTTCTCAACCATTTCTTGGCTTCAAACTCCCATATCTCGCGAACGGATTGTCCTAACCCAAAAATTCCTGTTGCATCTGAAAGTAGAAACTCGCCCGATTACAACGGTATATGTATTTTTTCCCTAGGCCATTCTGGTTAAGCGTTTGGAGCAGCAGAATTGCGAAAAATTTGTTTTCCTCTCAACCATTTCTTATTGTCAAACTCCCATATCTCGCGAACGGATTGACC
This sequence comes from Ptiloglossa arizonensis, assembly GCF_051014685.1. Lineage (NCBI taxonomy): Eukaryota > Metazoa > Arthropoda > Insecta > Hymenoptera > Colletidae > Ptiloglossa > Ptiloglossa arizonensis. The sequence continues at coordinate 49,545 of NW_027479153.1, read as the reverse complement.
TAACCCAAAAATTCCTGTTGCATCTGAAAGTAGAGACTCCCCCGATTACAACGGTATGTGTATTTTTTCCCTAGGCCAATCTGGTTAAGCCTTTGGAGCAGCAGAATTGCGAAAAATTTTTTGCCTTCTCAACCATTTCTTGGCTTCAAACTCCCATATCTCGCGAACGGATTGACCTAACCCAAAAATTCCTGTTGCGTCTGAAAGTAGAAACTCGCCCGATTACAAAGGTATGGGTATTTTTTGCCTATACCATTCTGGTTAAGCGTTTGGAGCAGCAGAAGTGCGAAAAATTTGTTGTCTTCTCAACCATTTCTTAGCTTCAAACTCCCATATCTCGCGAACGGATTGACCTAACCCAAAAATTCCTATTGCATCTGAAAGTCGAATCTCGCCCGATTACAACGGTATGTGTATTTTTTCCCTAGGCCATTCTGGTTAAGCGTTTGGAGCAGCAGAAGTGCGAAAAATTTGTTGTCTTCTCAACCATTTATTAGCTTCAAACTCCCATATCTCGCGAACGGATTGACCTAACCCAAAAATTCCTATTTCATCTGAAAGTAGAAACTCGCCCGATTACAGCGGTATGTGTATTTTTTCCCTAGGCCATTCTTGTTAAGCGTTTGAAGCAGCAGAATTGCGAAAAATTTTCTGCCTTCTCAACCATTTCTTGGCTTCAAACTCCCATATCTCGCGAACGGATTGTCCTAACCCAAAAATTCCTGTTGCATCTGAAAGTAGAAACTCGCCCGATTACAACGGTATATGTATTTTTTCCCTAGGCCATTCTGGTTAAGCGTTTGGAGCAGCAGAATAGCGAAAAATTTGTTGTCCTCTCAACCATTTCTTATTGTCAAACTCCCATATCTCGCGAACGGATTGACCTAACCCAAAAATTCCTGTTGCATCTGAAAGTAGAGACTCGCCCGATTACAACGGTATGTGTATTTTTTCCCTAGGCCATTCTGGTTAAGCGTTTGGATCAGCAGAATTGCGAAAAATTTTTTGCCTTCTCAACCATTTCTTGGCTTCAAACTCCCATATCTCGCGAACGGATTGACCTAACCCAAAAATTCCTATTGCATCTGAAAGTAGAAACTCGCCCGATTACAGCGGTATGTGTATTTTTTCCCTAGGCCATTCTTGTTAAGCGTTTGAAGCAGCAGAATTGCGAAAAATTTTCTGCCTTCTCAACCATTTCTTGGCTTCAAACTCCCATATCTCGCGAACGGATTGTCCTAACCCAAAAATTCCTGTTGCATCCGAAAGTAGAAACTCGCCCGATTACAACGGTATGTGTATTTTTTTCCTAGGCCATTCTGGTTAAGCGTTTGGAGCAGCAGAATTGCGAAAAATTTGTTGTCCTCTCAACCATTTCTTAGTGTCAAACTCCCATATCTCGCGAACGGAATGACCTAACCCAAAAATTCCTGTTGCATCTGAAAGTAGAAACTCGCCCGATTACAACGGTATGTGTATTTTTTCCCTAGGCCATTCTTGTTAAGCGTTTGGAGCAGCAGAATTGCGAAAAATTTTCTGCCTTCTCAACCATTTCTTGGCTTCAAACTCCCATATCTCGCGAACGGATTGTCCTAACCCAAAAATTCCTGTTGCATCTGAAAGTAGAAACTCGCCCGATTACAGCGGTATGTGTATTTTTTCCCTAGGCCATTCTGGTTAAGCGTTTAGAGCAGCAGAATTGCGAAAAATTTGTTGTCCTCTCAACCGTTTCTTAGCGTCAAACTCCCATATCTCGCGAACGGATTGTCCTAACCCAAAAATTCCTGTTGCGTCTGAAAGTAGAAACTCCCCCGATTACAACGGTATGTGTATTTTTTCCCTAGGCCATTCTGGTTAAGCGTTTGGAGCAGCAGAAGTGCGAAAAATTTGTTGTCTTCTCAACCATTTCTTAGCTTCAAACTCCCATATCTCGCGAACGGATCGACCTAACCCAAAAATTCCTATTGCATCTGAAAGTCGAATCTCGCCCGATTACAACGGTATGTGTATTTTTTCCCTAGGCCATTCTGGTTAAGCGTTTGGAGCAGCAGAAGTGCGAAAAATTTGTTGTCTTCTCAACCATTTCTTAGCTTCAAACTCCCATATCTCGCGAACGGATTGACCTAACCCAAAAATTCCTGTTGCATCTGAAAGTAGAAACTCCCCCGATTACAACGGTATGTGTATTTTTTCCCTAGGCCATTCTGGCTAAGCGTTTGGAGCAGCAGAATTGCGAAAAATTTTTTGCCTTCTCAACCATTTCTTGGCTTCAAACTCCCATATCTCGCGAACGGATTGACCTAACCCAAAAATTCCTATTGCATCTGAAAGTAGAAACTCGCCCGATTACAGCGGTATGTGTATTTTTTCCCTAGGCCACTCTGGTTAAGCGTTTGGAGCAGCAGAATTGCGAAAAATTTTCTGCCTTCTCAACCATTTCTTGGCTTCAAACTCCCATATCTCGCGAACGGATTGTCCTAACCCAAAAATTCCTGTTGCGTCTGAAAGTAGAAACTCCCCCGATTACAACCGTTTGTGTATTTTTTTCCTAGGCCATTCTGGTTGAGCGTTTGGAGCAGCAGAAGTGCGAAAAATTTGTTGTCTTCTCAACCATTTCTTAGTTTCAAACTCCCATATCTCGCGAAACGATTGACCTAACCCAAAAATTCCTATTGCATCTGAAAGTAGAAACTCGCCCGATTACAACGGTATGTGTATTTTTTCCCTAGGCCAATCTGGTTAAGCCTTTGGAGCAGCAGAATTGCGAAAATTTTTTTGCCTTCTCAACCATTTCTTGGCTTCAAACTCCCATATCTCGCGAACGGATTGACCTAACCCAAAAATTCCTGTTGCGTCTGAAAGTAGAAACTCGCCCGATTACAAAGGTATGTGTATTTTTTGCCTATACCATTCTGGTTAAGCGTTTGGAGCAGCAGAAGTGCGAAAAATTTGTTGTCTTCTCAACCATTTCTTAGCTTCAAACTCCCATATCTCGCGAACGGATTGACCTAACCCAAAAATTCCTATTGTATCTGAAAGTCGAATCTCGCCCGATTACAACGGTATGTGTATTTTTTCCCTAGGCCATTCTGGTTAAGCGTTTGGAGCAGCAGAAGTGCGAAAAATTTGTTGTCTTCTCAACCATTTCTTAGCTTCAAACTCCCATATCTCGCGAACGGATTGACCTAACCCAAAAATTCCTATTTCATCTGAAAGTAGAAACTCGCCCGATTACAGCGGTATGTGTATTTTTTCCCTAGGCCATTCTTGTTAAGCGTTTGAAGCAGCAGAATTGCGAAAAATTTTCTGCCTTCTCAACCATTTCTTGGCTTCAAACTCCCATATCTCGCGAACGGATTGTCCTAACCCAAAAATTCCTGTTGCATCTGAAAGTAGAAACTCGCCCGATTACAACGGTATATGTATTTTTTCCCTAGGCCATTCTGGTTAAGCGTTTGGAGCAGCAGAATTGCGAAAAATTTGTTGTCCTCTCAACCATTTCTTATTGTCAAACTCCCATATCTCGCGAACGGATTGACCTAACCCAAAAATTCCTGTTGCATCTGAAAGTAGAGACTCGCCCGATTACAACGGTATGTGTATTTTTTCCCTAGGCCATTCTGGTTAAGCGTTTGGATCAGCAGAATTGCGAAAAATTTTTTGCCTTCTCAACCATTTCTTGGCTTCAAACTCCCATATCTCGCGAACGGATTGACCTAACCCAAAAATTCCTATTGCATCTGAAAGTAGAAACTCGCCCGATTACAGCGGTATGTGTATTTTTTCCCTAGGTCATTCTTGTTAAGCGTTTGAAGCAGCAGAATTGCGAAAAATTTTCTGCCTTCTCAACCATTTCTTGGCTTCAAACTCCCATATCTCGCGAACGGATTGTCCTAACCCAAAAATTCCTGTTGCATCCGAAAGTAGAAACTCGCCCGATTACAACGGTATGTGTATTTTTTCCCTAGGCCATTCTGGTTAAGCGTTTGGAGCAGCAGAATTGCGAAAAATTTGTTGTCCTCTCAACCATTTCTTAGTGTCAAACTCCCATATCTCGCGAACGGATTGACCTAACCCAAAAATTCCTGTTGCATCTGAAAGTAGAAACTCGCCCGATTACAACGGTATGTGTATTTTTTCCCTAGGCCATTCTTGTTAAGCGTTTGGAGCAGCAGAATTGCGAAAAATTTTCTGCCTTCTCAACCATTTCTTGGCTTCAAACTCCCATATCTCGCGAACGGATTGTCCTAACCCAAAAATTCCTGTTGCATCTGAAAGTAGAAACTCGCCCGATTACAACGGTATGTGTATTTTTTCCCTAGGCCATTCTGGTTAAGCGATTAGAGCAGCAGAATTGCGAAAAATTTGTTGTCCTCTCAACCATTTCTTAGCGTCAAACTCCCATATCTCGCGAACGGATTGACCTAACCCAAAAATTCCTGTAGCGTCTGAAAGTAGAAACTCGCCAGATTACAACGGCATGTGTATTTTTCCCCTAGGCCATTCTGGTTAAGCGTTTGGAGCAGCAGAAGTGCGAAAAATTTGTTGTCTTCTCAACCATTTCTTAGCTTCAAACTCCCATATCTCGCGAACGGATCGACCTAACCCAAAAATTCCTGTTGCATCTGAAAGTCGAATCTCGCCCGATTACAACGGTATGTGTATTTTTTCCCTAGGCCACTCTGGTTAAGCGTTTGGAGCAGCAGAATTGCGAAAAATTTTCTGCCTTCTCAACCATTTCTTGGCTTCAAACTCCCATATCTCGCGAACGGATTGTCCTAACCCAAAAATTCCTGTTGCGTCTGAAAGTAGAAACTCCCCCGATTACAACCGTATGTGTATTTTTTTCCTAGGCCATTCTGGTTGAGCGTTTGGAGCAGCAGAAGTGCGAAAAATTTGTTGTCTTCTCAACCATTTCTTAGTTTCAAACTCCCATATCTCGCGAAACGATTGACCTAACCCAAAAATTCCTATTGCATCTGAAAGTAGAAACTCGCCCGATTACAACGGTATGTGAATTTTTTCCCTAGGCCATTCTGGTTAAGCGTTTGGAGCAGCAGAAGTGCGAAAAATTTGTTGTCTTCTCAACCATTTCTTAGCTTCAAACTCCCATATCTCGCGAACGGATCGACCTAACCCAAAAATTCCTGTTGCATCTGAAAGTCGAATCTCGCCCGATTACAACGGTATGTGTATTTTTTCGCTAGGCCACTCTGGTTAAGCGTTTGGAGCAGCAGAATTGCGAAAAATTTTCTGCCTTCTCAACCATTTCTTGGCTTCAAACTCCCATATCTCGCGAACGGATTGTCCTAACCCAAAAATTCCTGTTGCGTCTGAAAGTAGAAACTCCCCCGATTACAACCGTATGTGTATTTTTTTCCTAGGCCATTCTGGTTGAGCGTTTGGAGCAGCAGAAGTGCGAAAAATTTGTTGTCTTCTCAACCATTTCTTAGTTTCAAACTCCCATATCTCGCGAAACGATTGACCTAAGCCAAAAATTCCTATTGCATCTGAAAGTAGAAACTCCCCCGATTACAACCGTATGTGTATTTTCTTCCTAGGCCATTCTGGTTGAGCGTTTGGAGCAGCAGAAGTGCGAAAAATTTGTTGTCTTCTCAACCATTTCTTAGCTTCAAACTCCCATATCTCGCGAACGGATTGACCTAACCCAAAAATTCCTATTTCATCTGAAAGTAGAAACTCGCCCGATTACAGCGGTATGTGTATTTTTTCCCTAGGCCATTCTTGTTAAGCGTTTGAAGCAGCAGAATTGCGAAAAATTTTCTGCCTTCTCAACCATTTCTTGGCTTCAAACTCCCATATCTCGCGAACGGATTGTCCTAACCCAAAAATTCCTGTTGCATCTGAAAGTAGAAACTCGCCCGATTACAACGGTATATGTATTTTTTCCCTAGGCCATTCTGGTTAAGCGTTTGGAGCAGCAGAATTGCGAAAAATTTGTTGTCCTCTCAACCATTTCTTATTGTCAAACTCCCATATCTCGCGAACGGATTGACCTAACCCAAAAATTCCTGTTGCATCTGAAAGTAGAGACTCGCCCGATTACAACGGTATGTGTATTTTTTCCCTAGGCCATTCTGGTTAAGCGTTTGGATCAGCAGAATTGCGAAAAATTTTTTGCCTTCTCAACCATTTCTTGGCTTCAAACTCCCATATCTCGCGAACGGATTGACCTAACCCAAAAATTCCTATTGCATCTGAAAGTAGAAACTCGCCCGATTACAGCGGTATGTGTATTTTTTCCCTAGGTCATTCTTGTTAAGCGTTTGAAGCAGCAGAATTGCGAAAAATTTTCTGCCTTCTCAACCATTTCTTGGCTTCAAACTCCCATATCTCGCGAACGGATTGTCCTAACCCAAAAATTCCTGTTGCATCCGAAAGTAGAAACTCGCCCGATTACAACGGTATGTGTATTTTTTCCCTAGGCCATTCTGGTTAAGCGTTTGGAGCAGCAGAATTGCGAAAAATTTGTTGTCCTCTCAACCATTTCTTAGTGTCAAACTCCCGTATCTCGCGAACGGATTGACCTAACCCAAAAATTCCTGTTGCATCTGAAAGTAGAAACTCGCCCGATTACAACGGTATGTGTATTTTTTCCCTAGGCCATTCTTGTTAAGCGTTTGGAGCAGCAGAATTGCGAAAAATGTTCTGCCTTCTCAACCATTTCTTGGCTTCAAACTCCCATATCTCGCGAACGGATTGTCCTAACCCAAAAATTCCTGTTGCATCTGAAAGTAGAAACTCGCCCGATTACAACGGTATGTGTATTTTTTCCCTAGGCCATTCTGGTTAAGCGATTAGAGCAGCAGAATTGCGAAAAATTTGTTGTCCTCTCAACCATTTCTTAGCGTCAAACTCCCATATCTCGCGAACGGATTGACCTAACCCAAAAATTCCTGTAGCGTCTGAAAGTAGAAACTCGCCAGATTACAACGGCATGTGTATTTTTCCCCTAGGCCATTCTGGTTAAGCGTTTGGAGCAGCAGAAGTGCGAAAAATTTGTTGTCTTCTCAACCATTTCTTAGCTTCAAACTCCCATATCTCGCGAACGGATCGACCTAACCCAAAAATTCCTGTTGCATCTGAAAGTCGAATCTCGCCCGATTACAACGGTATGTGTATTTTTTCCCTAGGCCACTCTGGTTAAGCGTTTGGAGCAGCAGAATTGCGAAAAATTTTCTGCCTTCTCAACCATTTCTTGGCTTCAAACTCCCATATCTCGCGAACGGATTGTCCTAACCCAAAAATTCCTGTTGGGTCTGAAAGTAGAAACTCCCCCGATTACAACCGTATGTGTATTTTTTTCCTAGGCCATTCTGGTTGAGCGTTTGGAGCAGCAGAAGTGCGAAAAATTTGTTGTCTTCTCAACCATTTCTTAGTTTCAAACTCCCATATCTCGCGAAACGATTGACCTAACCCAAAAATTCCTATTGCATCTGAAAGTAGAAACTCGCCCGATTACAACGGTATGTGAATTTTTTCCCTAGGCCAATCTGGTTAAGCCTTTGGAGCAGCAGAATTGCGAAAAATTTTTTGCCTTCTCAACCATTTCTTGGCTTCAAACTCCCATATCTCGCGAACGGATTGACCTAACCCAAAAATTCCTGTTGCGTCTGAAAGTAGAAACTCGCCCGATTACAAAGGTATGTGTATTTTTTGCCTATACCACTCTGGTTAAGCGTTTGGAGCAGCAGAAGTGCGAAAAATTTGTTGTCTTCTCAACCATTTCTTAGCTTCAAACTCCCATATCTCGCGAACGGATTGACCTAACCCAAAAATTCCTATTGCATCTGAAAGTCGAATCTCGCCCGATTACAACGGTATGTGTATTTTTTCCCTAGGCCATTCTGGTTAAGCGTTTGGAGCAGTAGAAGTGCGAAAAATTTGTTGTCTTCTCAACCATTTCTTAGCTTCAAACTCCCCTATTTCGCGAACGGATTGACCTAACCCAAAAATTCCTGTTGCATCTGAAAGTAGAAACTCCCCCGATTACAAGGGTATGTGTATTTTTTCCATAGGCCATTCTGGCTAAGCGTTTGGAGCAGCAGAATTGCGAAAAATTTTTTGCCTTCTCAACCATTTCTTGGCTTCAAACTCCCATATCTCGCGAACGGATTGACCTAACCCAAAAATTCCTGTTGCGTCTGAAAGTAGAAACTCGCCCGATTACAAAGGTATGTGTATTTTTTGCCTATACCACTCTGGTTAAGCGTTTGGAGCAGCAGAAGTGCGAAAAATTTGTTGTCTTCTCAACCATTTCTTAGCTTCAAACTCCCATATCTCGCGAACGGATTGACCTAACCCAAAAATTCCTATTGCATCTGAAAGTCGAATCTCGCCCGATTACAACGGTATGTGTATTTTTTCCCTAGGCCATTCTGGTTAAGCGTTTGGAGCAGCAGAAGTGCGAAAAATTTGTTGTCTTCTCAACCATTTCTTAGCTTCAAACTCCCCTATCTCGCGAACGGATTGACCTAACCCAAAAATTCCTGTTGCATCTGAAAGTAGAAACTCCCCCGATTACAACGGTATGTGTATTTTTTCCCTAGGCCATTCTGGCTAAGCGTTTGGAGCAGCAGAATTGCGAAAAATTTTTTGCCTTCTCAACCATTTCTTGGCTTCAAACTCCCATATCTCGCGAACGGATTGACCTAACCCAAAAATTCCTATTGCATCTGAAAGTAGAAACTCGCCCGATTACAGCGGTATGTGTATTTTTTCCCTAGGCCACTCTGGTTAAGCGTTTGGAGCAGCAGAATTGCGAAAAATTTTCTGCCTTCTCAACCATTTCTTGGCTTCAAACTCCCATATCTCGCGAACGGATTGTCCTAACCCAAAAATTCCTGTTGCGTCTGAAAGTAGAAACTCCCCCGATTACAACTGTATGTGTATTTTTTTCCTAGGCCATTCTGGTTGAGCGTTTGGAGCAGCAGAAGTGCGAAAAATTTGTTGTCTTCTCAACCATTTCTTAGTTTCAAACTCCCATATCTCGCGAAACGATTGACCTAACCCAAAAATTCCTATTGCATCTGAAAGTAGAAACTCGCCCGATTACAACGGTATGTGTATTTTTTCCCTAGGCCAATCTGGTTAAGCCTTTGGAGCAGCAGAATTGCGAAAAATTTTTTGCCTTCTCAACCATTTCTTGGCTTCAAACTCCCATATCTCGCGAACGGATTGACCTAACCCAAAAATTCCTGTTGCATCTGAAAGTAGAAACTCCCCCGATTACAACGGTATGTGTATTTTTTCCCTAGGCCATTCTAGTTAAGCGTTTGGAGCAGCAGAATTGCGAAAAATTTTCTGCCTTCTCAACCATTTCTTGGCTTCAAACTCCCATATCTCGCGAACGGATTGTCCTAACCCAAAAATTCCTGTTGCGTCTGAAAGTAGAAACTCCCCCGATTACAACGGTATGTGTATTTTTTTCCTAGGCCATTCTGATTGAGCGTTTGGAGCAGCAGAAGTGCGAAAAATTTGTTGTCTTCTCAACAATTTCTTAGTTTCAAACTCCCATATCTCGCGAACGGATTGACCTAACCCAAAAATTCCTATTGCATCTGAAAGTAGAAACTCGCCCGATTACAGCGGTATGTGTATTTTTTCCCTAGGCCATTCTGGTTAAGCGTTTAGAGCAGCAGAATTGCGAAAAATTTGTTGTCCTCTCAACCGTTTCTTAGCGTCAAACTCCCATATCTCGCGAACGGATTGTCCTAACCCAAAAATTCCTGTTGCGTCTGAAAGTAGAAACTCCCCCGATTACAACGGTATGTGTATTTTTTCCCTAGGCCATTCTGGTTAAGCGTTTGGAGCAGCAGAAGTGCGAAAAATTTGTTGTCTTCTCAACCATTTCTTAGCTTCAAACTCCCATATCTCGCGAACGGATCGACCTAACCCAAAAATTCCTATTGCATCTGAAAGTCGAATCTCGCCCGATTACAACGGTATGTGTATTTTTTCCCTAGGCCATTCTGGTTAAGCGTTTGGAGCAGCAGAAGTGCGAAAAATTTGTTGTCTTCTCAACCATTTCTTGGCTTCAAACTCCCATATCTCGCGAACGGATTGACCTAACCCAAAAATTCCTGTTGCATCTGAAAGTAGAAACTCCCCCGATTACAACGGTATGTGTATTTTTTCCCTAGGCCATTCTGGCTAAGCGTTTGGAGCAGCAGAATTGCGAAAAATTTGTTGTCTTCTCAACCATTTCTTAGCTTCAAACTCCCATATCTCGCGAACGGATTGACCTAACCCAAAAATTCCTATTGCATCTGAAAGTCGAATCTCGCCCGATTACAACCGTTTGTGTATTTTTTTCCTAGGCCATTCTGGTTGAGCGTTTGGAGCAGCAGAAGTGCGAAAAATTTGTTGTCTTCTCAACCATTTCTTAGTTTCAAACTCCCATATCTCGCGAAACGATTGACCTAACCCAAAAATTCCTATTGCATCTGAAAGTAGAAACTCGCCCGATTACAACGGTATGTGTATTTTTTCCCTAGGCCAATCTGGTTAAGCCTTTGGAGCAGCAGAATTGCGAAAAATTTTTTGCCTTCTCAACCATTTCTTGGCTTCAAACTCCCATATCTCGCGAACGGATTGACCTAACCCAAAAATTCCTGTTGCGTCTGAAAGTAGAAACTCGCCCGATTACAAAGGTATGTGTATTTTTTGCCTATACCATTCTGGTTAAGCGTTTGGAGCAGCAGAAGTGCGAAAAATTTGTTGTCTTCTCAACCGTTTCTTAGCGTCAAACTCCCATATCTCGCGAACGGATTGTCCTAACCCAAAAATTCCTGTTGCGTCTGAAAGTAGAAACTCCCCCGATTACAACGGTATGTGTATTTTTTCCCTAGGCCATTCTGGTTAAGCGTTTGGAGCAGCAGAAGTGCGAAAAATTTGTTGTCTTCTCAACCATTTCTTAGCTTCAAACTCCCATATCTCGCGAACGGATCGACCTAACCCAAAAATTCCTATTGCATCTGAAAGTCGAATCTCGCCCGATTACAACGGTATGTGTATTTTTTCCCTAGGCCATTCTGGTTAAGCGTTTGGAGCAGCAGAAGTGCGAAAAATTTGTTGTCTTCTCAACCATTTCTTGGCTTCAAACTCCCATATCTCGCGAACGGATTGACCTAACCCAAAAATTCCTGTTGCATCTGAAAGTAGAAACTCCCCCGATTACAACGGTATGTGTATTTTTTCCCTAGGCCATTCTGGCTAAGCGTTTGGAGCAGCAGAATTGCGAAAAATTTGTTGTCTTCTCAACCATTTCTTAGCTTCAAACTCCCATATCTCGCGAACGGATTGACCTAACCCAAAAATTCCTATTGCATCTGAAAGTCGAATCTCGCCCGATTACAACCGTTTGTGTATTTTTTTCCTAGGCCATTCTGGTTGAGCGTTTGGAGCAGCAGAAGTGCGAAAAATTTGTTGTCTTCTCAACCATTTCTTAGTTTCAAACTCCCATATCTCGCGAAACGATTGACCTAACCCAAAAATTCCTATTGCATCTGAAAGTAGAAACTCGCCCGATTACAACGGTATGTGTATTTTTTCCCTAGGCCAATCTGGTTAAGCCTTTGGAGCAGCAGAATTGCGAAAAATTTTTTGCCTTCTCAACCATTTCTTGGCTTCAAACTCCCATATCTCGCGAACGGATTGACCTAACCCAAAAATTCCTGTTGCGTCTGAAAGTAGAAACTCGCCCGATTACAAAGGTATGTGTATTTTTTGCCTATACCATTCTGGTTAAGCGTTTGGAGCAGCAGAAGTGCGAAAAATTTGTTGTCTTCTCAACCATTTCTTAGCTTCAAACTCCCATATCTCGCGAACGGATTGACCTAACCCAAAAATTCCTATTGCATCTGAAAGTCGAATCTCGCCCGATTACAACGGTATGTGTATTTTTTCCCTAGGCCATTCTGGTTAAGCGTTTGGAGCAGCAGAAGTGCGAAAAATTTGTTGTCTTCTCAACCATTTCTTAGCTTCAAACTCCCATATCTCGCGAACGGATTGACCTAACCCAAAAATTCCTGTTGCATCTGAAAGTAGAAACTCGCCCGATTACAACGGTATGTGTATTTTTTGCCTATACCATTCTGGTTAAGCGTTTGGAGCAGCAGAAGTGCGAAAAATTTGTTGTCTTCTCAACCATTTCTTAGCTTCAAACTCCCATATCTCGCGAACGGATTGACCTAACCCAAAAATTCCTATTGCATCTGAAAGTAGAATCTCGCCCGATCACAACGGTATGTGTATTTTTTCCCTAGGCCATTCTGGTTAAGCGTTTGGAGCAGCAGAAGTGCGAAAAATTTGTTGTCTTCTCAACCATTTCTTAGCTTCAAACTCCCATATCTCGCGAACGGATTGACCTAACCCAAAAATTCCTGTTGCATCTGAAAGTAGAAACTCCCCCGATTACAACGGTATGTGTATTTTTTCCCTAGGCCATTCTGGTTAAGCGTTTGGAGCAGCAGAAGTGCGAAAAATTTTTTGCCTTCTCAACCATTTCTTGGCTTCAAACTCCCATATCTCGCGAACGGATTGGCCTAACCCAAAAATTCCTATTGCATCTGAAAGTAGAAACTCGCCCGATTACAGCGGTATGTGTATTTTTTCCCTAGGCCATTCTGGTTGTGCGTTTGGAGCAGCAGAATTGCGAAAAATTTTTTGCCTTCTCAACCATTTCTTGGCTTCAAACTCCCATATCTCGCGAACGGATTGACCTAACCCAAAAATTCCTATTGCATCTGAAAGTAGAAACTCGCCCGATTACAGCGGTATGTGTATTTTTTCCCTAGGCCACTCTGGTTAAGCGTTTGGAGCAGCAGAATTGCGAAAAATTTTCTGCCTTCTCAACCATTTCTTGGCTTCAAACTCCCATATCTCGCGAACGGATTGTCCTAACCCAAAAATTCCTGTTGCGTCTGAAAGTAGAAACTCCCCCGATTACAACGGTATGTATATTTTTTTCCTAGGCCATTCTGGTTGAGCGTTTGGAGCAGCAGAAGGGCGAAAAATTTTTTGCCTTCTCAACCATTTCTTAGTTTCAAACTCCCATATCTCGCGAACGGATTGACCTAACCCAAAAATTCCTATTGCATCTGAAAGTCGAATCTCCCCCGATTACAACGGTATGTGTATTTTTTCCCTAGGCCATTCTGGTTATGCGTTTGGAGCAGCAGAATTGCGAAAAATTTTTTGCCTTCTCAACCATTTCTTGGCTTCAAACTCCCATATCTCGCGAACGGATTGACCTAACCCAAAAATTCCTATTGCATCTGAAAGTAGAATCTCGCCCGATTACAGCGGTATGTGTATTTTTTCCCTAGGCCACTCTGGTTAAGCGTTTGGAGCAGCAGAATTGCGAAAAATTTTCTGCCTTCTCAACCATTTCTTGGCTTCAAACTCCCATATCTCGCGAACGGATTGTCCTAACCCAAAAATTCCTGTTGCGTCTGAAAGTAGAAACTCCCCCGATTACAACGGTATGTATATTTTTTTCCTAGGCCATTCTGGTTGAGCGTTTGGAGCAGCAGAAGTGCGAAAAATTTGTTGTCTTCTCAACCATTTCTTAGTTTCAAACTCCCATATCTCGCGAAAGGATAGACCTAACCCAAAAATTCCTATTGCATCTGAAAGTAGAAACTCGCCCGATTACAGCGGTATGTGTATTTTTTCCCTAGGCCACTCTGGTTAAGCGTTTGGAGCAGCAGAATTGCGAAAAATTTTCTGCCTTCTCAACCATTTCTTGGCTTCAAACTCCCATATCTCGCGAACGGATTGTCCTAACCCAAAAATTCCTGTTGCGTCTGAAAGTAGAAACTCCCCCGATTACAACGGTATGTATATTTTTTTCCTAGGCCATTCTGGTTGAGCGTTTGGAGCAGCAGAAGTGCGAAAAATTTGTTGTCTTCTCAACCATTTCTGAGTTTCAAACTCCCATATCTCGCGAAAGGATAGACCTAACCCAAAAATTCCTATTGCATCTGAAAGTAGAAACTCGCCCGATTACAACGGTATGTGTATTTTTTCCCTAGGCCATTCTGGTTAAGCGTTTGGAGCTGCAGAATTGCGAAAAATTTTCTGCCTTCTCAACCATTTCTTGGCTTCAAACTCCCATATCTCGCGAACGGATTGTCCTAACCCAAAAATTCCTGTTGCGTCTGAAAGTAGAAACTCCCCCGCATACAACGGTATGTGTATTTTTTCCCTAGGCCACTCTGGTTAAGCGTTTGGAGCAGCAGAATTGCGAAAAATTTTCTGCCTTCTCAACCATTTCTTGGCTTCAAACTCCCATATCTCGCGAACGGATTGTCCTAACCCAAAAATTCCTGTTGCGTCTGAAAGTAGAAACCCCTCCGATTACAACCGTATGTGTATTTTTTTCCTAGGCCATTCTGGTTGAGCGTTTGGAGCAGCAGAAGTGCGAAAAATTTGTTGTCTTCTCAACCATTTCTTAGTTTCAAACTCCCATATCTCGCGAAACGATTGACCTAACCCAAAAATTCCTGTTGCGTCTGAAAGTAGAAACTCGCCCGATTACAACGGTATGTGTATTTTTTGCCTATACCATTCTGGTTAAGCGTTTGGAGCAACAGAAGTGCGAAAAATTTGTTGTCTTCTCAACCATTTCTTAGCTTCAAACTCCCATGTCTCGCGAACGGATTGACCTAACCCAAAAATTCCTATTGCATCTGAAAGTCGAATCTCGCCCGATTACAACGGTATGTGTATTTTTTCCCTAGGCCATTCTGGTTAAGCGTTTGGAGCAGCAGAATTGCGAAAAATTTGTTGTCCTCTCAATCATTTCTTATTGTCAAACTCCCATATCTCGCGAACGGATTGACCTAACCCAAAAATTCCTGTTGCATCTGAAAGTAGAAACTCGCCCGATTACAACGGTATGTGTATTTTTTCCCTAGGCCATTCTGGTTAAGCGTTTGGATCAGCAGAATTGCGAAAAATTTTTTAACTTCTCAACCATTTCTTGGCTTCAAACTCCCATATCTCGCGAACGAATTGACCTAACCCAAAAATTCCTATTGCATCTGAAAGTAGAAGCTCGCCCGATTACAGCGGTATGTGTATTTTTTCCCTAGGCCATTCTTGTTAAGCGTTTGAAGCAGCAGAATTGCGAAAAATTTTCTGCCTTCTCAACCATTTCTTGGCTTCAAACTCCCATATCTCGCGAACGGATTGACCTAACCCAAAAATTCCTGTTGCGTCTGAAAGTAGAAACTCGCCCGATTACAACGGTATGTGTATTTTTTGCCTATACCATTCTGGTTAAGCGTTTGGAGCAGCAGAAGTGCGAAAAATTTGTTGTCTTCTCAACCATTTCTTAGCTTCAAACTCCCATATCTCGCGAACGGATTGTCCTAACCCAAAAATTCCTGTTGCATCTGAAAGTAGAAACTCGCCCGATTACAACGGTATGTGTATTTTCTCCCTAGGCCATTCTGGTTAAGCGTTTGGAGCAGCAGAATTGCGAAAAATTTGTTGTCCTCTCAATCATTTCTTATTGTCAAACTCCCATATCTCGCGAACGGATTGACCTAACCCAAAAATTCCTGTTGCATCTGAAAGTAGAAACTCGCCCGATTACAACGGTATGTGTATTTTTTCCCTAGGCCATTCTGGTTAAGCGTTTGGATCAGCAGAATTGCGAAAAATTTTTTAACTTCTCAACCATTTCTTGGCTTCAAACTCCCATATCTCGCGAACGAATTGACCTAACCCAAAAATTCCTATTGCATCTGAAAGTAGAAGCTCGCCCGATTACAGCGGTATGTGTATTTTTTCCCTAGGCCATTCTTGTTAAGCGTTTGAAGCAGCAGAATTGCGAAAAATTTTCTGCCTTCTCAACCATTTCTTGGCTTCAAACTCCCATATCTCGCGAACGGATTGACCTAACCCAAAAATTCCTGTTGCGTCTGAAAGTAGAAACTCGCCCGATTACAACGGTATGTGTATTTTTTGCCTATACCATTCTGGTTAAGCGTTTGGAGCAGCAGAAGTGCGAAAAATTTGTTGTCTTCTCAACCATTTCTTAGCTTCAAACTCCCATATCTCGCGAACGGATTGACCTAACCCAAAAATTCCTATTGCATCTGAAAGTCGAATCTCGCCCGATTACAACGGTATGTGTATTTTTTCCCTAGGCCATTCTGGTTAAGCGTTTGGAGCAGCAGAAGTGCGAAAAATTTGTTGCCTTCTCAACCATTTCTTAGCTGCAAACTCCCATATCTCGCGAACGGATTGACCTAACCCAAAAATTCCTGTTGCATCTGAAAGTAGAAACTCCCCCGATTACAACGGTATGTGTATTTTTTCCCTAGGCCATTCTGGTTAAGCGTTTGGATCAGCAGAATTGCGAAAAATTTTTTGCCTTCTGAACCATTTCTTGGCTTCAAACTCCCATATCTCGCGAACGGATTGACCTAACCCAAAAATTCCTATTGCATCTGAAAGTAGAAACTCGCCCGATTACAGCGGTATGTGTATTTTTTCCCTAGGCCATTCTTGTTAAGCGTTTGAAGCAGCAGAATTGCGAAAAATTTTCTGCCTTCTCAACCATTTCTTGGCTTCAAACTCCCATATCTCGCGAACGGATTGTCCTAACCCAAAAATTCCTGTTGCATCTGAAAGTAGAAACTCGCCCGATTACAACGGTATGTGTATTTTCTCCCTAGGCCATTCTGGTTAAGCGTTTGGAGCAGCAGAATTGCGAAAAATTTGTTGTCCTCTCAATCATTTCTTATTGTCAAACTCCCATATCTCGCGAACGGATTGACCTAACCCAAAAATTCCTGTTGCATCTGAAAGTAGAAACTCGCCCGATTACAACGGTATGTGTATTTTTTCCCTAGGCCATTCTGGTTAAGCGTTTGGATCAGCAGAATTGCGAAAAATTTTTTAACTTCTCAACCATTTCTTGGCTTCAAACTCCCATATCTCGCGAACGAATTGACCTAACCCAAAAATTCCTATTGCATCTGAAAGTAGAAGCTCGCCCGATTACAGCGGTATGTGTATTTTTTCCCTAGGCCATTCTTGTTAAGCGTTTGAAGCAGCAGAATTGCGAAAAATTTTCTGCCTTCTCAACCATTTCTTGGCTTCAAACTCCCATATCTCGCGAACGGATTGTCCTAACCCAAAAATTCCTGTTGCATCTGAAAGTAGAAACTCGCCCGATTACAACGGTATGTGTATTTTTTCCCTAGGCCATTCTGGTTAAGCGTTTGGAGCAGCAGAATTGCGAAGAATTTGTTGTCCTCTCAACCATTTCTTAGTGTCAAACTCCCATATCTCGCGAACGGATTGACCTAACCCAAAAATTCCTGTTGCATCTGAAAGTAGAAACTCGCCCGATTACAACGGTATGTGTATTTTTTCCCTAGGCCATTCTTGTTAAGCGTTTGGAGCAGCAGAATAGCGAAAAATTTTCTGCCTTCTCAACCATTTCTTGGCTTCAAACTCCCATATCTCGCGAACGGATTGACCTAACCCAAAAATTCCTGTTGCGTCTGAAAGTAGAAACTCGCCCGATTACAACGGTATGTGTATTTTTTGCCTATACCATTCTGGTTAAGCGTTTGGAGCAGCAGAAGTGCGAAAAATTTGTTGCCTTCTCAACCATTTCTGAGTTTCAAACTCCCATATCTCGCGAAAGGATAGACCTAACCCAAAAATTCCTATTGCATCTGAAAGTAGAAACTCGCCCGATTACAACGGTATGTGTATTTTTTCCCTAGGCCATTCTGGTTAAGCGTTTGGAGCTGCAGAATTGCGAAAAATTTTCTGCCTTCTCAACCATTTCTTGGCTTCAAACTCCCATATCTCGCGAACGGATTGTCCTAACCCAAAAATTCCTGTTGCGTCTGAAAGTAGAAACTCCCCCGCATACAACGGTATGTGTATTTTTTCCCTAGGCCACTCTGGTTAAGCGTTTGGAGCAGCAGAATTGCGAAAAATTTTCTGCCTTCTCAACCATTTCTTGGCTTCAAACTCCCATATCTCGCGAACGGATTGTCCTAACCCAAAAATTCCTGTTGCGTCTGAAAGTAGAAACCCCTCCGATTACAACCGTATGTGTATTTTTTTCCTAGGCCATTCTGGTTGAGCGTTTGGAGCAGCAGAAGTGCGAAAAATTTGTTGTCTTCTCAACCATTTCTTAGTTTCAAACTCCCATATCTCGCGAAACGATTGACCTAACCCAAAAATTCCTGTTGCGTCTGAAAGTAGAAACTCGCCCGATTACAACGGTATGTGTATTTTTTGCCTATACCATTCTGGTTAAGCGTTTGGAGCAACAGAAGTGCGAAAAATTTGTTGTCTTCTCAACCATTTCTTAGCTTCAAACTCCCATGTCTCGCGAACGGATTGACCTAACCCAAAAATTCCTATTGCATCTGAAAGTCGAATCTCGCCCGATTACAACGGTATGTGTATTTTTTCCCTAGGCCATTCTGGTTAAGCGTTTGGAGCAGCAGAATTGCGAAAAATTTGTTGTCCTCTCAATCATTTCTTATTGTCAAACTCCCATATCTCGCGAACGGATTGACCTAACCCAAAAATTCCTGTTGCATCTGAAAGTAGAAACTCGCCCGATTACAACGGTATGTGTATTTTTTCCCTAGGCCATTCTGGTTAAGCGTTTGGATCAGCAGAATTGCGAAAAATTTTTTAACTTCTCAACCATTTCTTGGCTTCAAACTCCCATATCTCGCGAACGAATTGACCTAACCCAAAAATTCCTATTGCATCTGAAAGTAGAAGCTCGCCCGATTACAGCGGTATGTGTATTTTTTCCCTAGGCCATTCTTGTTAAGCGTTTGAAGCAGCAGAATTGCGAAAAATTTTCTGCCTTCTCAACCATTTCTTGGCTTCAAACTCCCATATCTCGCGAACGGATTGACCTAACCCAAAAATTCCTGTTGCGTCTGAAAGTAGAAACTCGCCCGATTACAACGGTATGTGTATTTTTTGCCTATACCATTCTGGTTAAGCGTTTGGAGCAGCAGAAGTGCGAAAAATTTGTTGTCTTCTCAACCATTTCTTAGCTTCAAACTCCCATATCTCGCGAACGGATTGTCCTAACCCAAAAATTCCTGTTGCATCTGAAAGTAGAAACTCGCCCGATTACAACGGTATGTGTATTTTCTCCCTAGGCCATTCTGGTTAAGCGTTTGGAGCAGCAGAATTGCGAAAAATTTGTTGTCCTCTCAATCATTTCTTATTGTCAAACTCCCATATCTCGCGAACGGATTGACCTAACCCAAAAATTCCTGTTGCATCTGAAAGTAGAAACTCGCCCGATTACAACGGTATGTGTATTTTTTCCCTAGGCCATTCTGGTTAAGCGTTTGGATCAGCAGAATTGCGAAAAATTTTTTAACTTCTCAACCATTTCTTGGCTTCAAACTCCCATATCTCGCGAACGAATTGACCTAACCCAAAAATTCCTATTGCATCTGAAAGTAGAAGCTCGCCCGATTACAGCGGTATGTGTATTTTTTCCCTAGGCCATTCTTGTTAAGCGTTTGAAGCAGCAGAATTGCGAAAAATTTTCTGCCTTCTCAACCATTTCTTGGCTTCAAACTCCCATATCTCGCGAACGGATTGACCTAACCCAAAAATTCCTGTTGCGTCTGAAAGTAGAAACTCGCCCGATTACAACGGTATGTGTATTTTTTGCCTATACCATTCTGGTTAAGCGTTTGGAGCAGCAGAAGTGCGAAAAATTTGTTGTCTTCTCAACCATTTCTTAGCTTCAAACTCCCATATCTCGCGAACGGATTGACCTAACCCAAAAATTCCTATTGCATCTGAAAGTCGAATCTCGCCCGATTACAACGGTATGTGTATTTTTTCCCTAGGCCATTCTGGTTAAGCGTTTGGAGCAGCAGAAGTGCGAAAAATTTGTTGCCTTCTCAACCATTTCTTAGCTGCAAACTCCCATATCTCGCGAACGGATTGACCTAACCCAAAAATTCCTGTTGCATCTGAAAGTAGAAACTCCCCCGATTACAACGGTATGTGTATTTTTTCCCTAGGCCATTCTGGTTAAGCGTTTGGATCAGCAGAATTGCGAAAAATTTTTTGCCTTCTGAACCATTTCTTGGCTTCAAACTCCCATATCTCGCGAACGGATTGACCTAACCCAAAAATTCCTATTGCATCTGAAAGTAGAAACTCGCCCGATTACAGCGGTATGTGTATTTTTTCCCTAGGCCATTCTTGTTAAGCGTTTGAAGCAGCAGAATTGCGAAAAATTTTCTGCCTTCTCAACCATTTCTTGGTTTCAAACTCCCATATCTCGCGAACGGATTGTCCTAACCCAAAAATTCCTGTTGCATCTGAAAGTAGAAACTCGCCCGATTACAACGGTATGTGTATTTTCTCCCTAGGCCATTCTGGTTAAGCGTTTGGAGCAGCAGAATTGCGAAAAATTTGTTGTCCTCTCAATCATTTCTTATTGTCAAACTCCCATATCTCGCGAACGGATTGACCTAACCCAAAAATTCCTGTTGCATCTGAAAGTAGAAACTCGCCCGATTACAACGGTATGTGTATTTTTTCCCTAGGCCATTCTGGTTAAGCGTTTGGATCAGCAGAATTGCGAAAAATTTTTTAACTTCTCAACCATTTCTTGGCTTCAAACTCCCATATCTCGCGAACGAATTGACCTAACCCAAAAATTCCTATTGCATCTGAAAGTAGAAGCTCGCCCGATTACAGCGGTATGTGTATTTTTTCCCTAGGCCATTCTTGTTAAGCGTTTGAAGCAGCAGAATTGCGAAAAATTTTCTGCCTTCTCAACCATTTCTTGGCTTCAAACTCCCATATCTCGCGAACGGATTGTCCTAACCCAAAAATTCCTGTTGCATCTGAAAGTAGAAACTCGCCCGATTACAACGGTATGTGTATTTTTTCCCTAGGCCATTCTGGTTAAGCGTTTGGAGCAGCAGAATTGCGAAGAATTTGTTGTCCTCTCAACCATTTCTTAGTGTCAAACTCCCATATCTCGCGAACGGATTGACCTAACCCAAAAATTCCTGTTGCATCTGAAAGTAGAAACTCGCCCGATTACAACGGTATGTGTATTTTTTCCCTAGGCCATTCTTGTTAAGCGTTTGGAGCAGCAGAATAGCGAAAAATTTTCTGCCTTCTCAACCATTTCTTGGCTTCAAACTCCCATATCTCGCGAACGGATTGACCTAACCCAAAAATTCCTGTTGCGTCTGAAAGTAGAAACTCGCCCGATTACAACGGTATGTGTATTTTTTGCCTATACCATTCTGGTTAAGCGTTTGGAGCAGCAGAAGTGCGAAAAATTTGTTGTCTTCTCAACCATTTCTTAGCTTCAAACTCCCATATCTCGCGAACGGATTGACCTAACCCAAAAATTCCTATTGCATCTGAAAGTCGAATCTCGCCCGAATACAACGGTATGTGTATTTTTTCCCTAGGCCATTCTGGTTAAGCGTTTGGAGCAGCAGAAGTGCGAAAAATTTGTTGCCTTCTCAACCATTTCTTAGCTGCAAACTCCCATATCTCGCGAACGGATTGACCTAACCCAAAAATTCCTGTTGCATCTGAAAGTAGAAACTCCCCCGATTACAACGGTATGTGTATTTTTTCCCTAGGCCATTCTGGTTAAGCGTTTGGATCAGCAGAATTGCGAAAAATTTTTTGCCTTCTGAACCATTTCTTGGCTTCAAACTCCCATATCTCGCGAACGGATTGACCTAACCCAAAAATTCCTATTGCATCTGAAAGTAGAAACTCGCCCGATTACAGCGGTATGTGTATTTTTTCCCTAGGCCATTCTTGTTAAGCGTTTGAAGCAGCAGAATTGCGAAAAATTTTCTGCCTTCTCAACCATTTCTTGGCTTCAAACTCCCACATCTCGCGAACGGATTGTCCTAACCCAAAAATTCCTGTTGCATCTGAAAGTAGAAACTCGCCCGATTACAACGGTATGTGTATTTTTTCCCTAGGCCATTCTGGTTAAGCGTTTGGAGCAGCAGAATTGCGAAAAATTTGTTGTCCTCTCAACCATTTCTTAGTGTCAAACTCCCATATCTCGCGAACGGATTGACCTAACCCAAAAATTCCTCTTGCATCTGAAAGTAGAAACTCGCCCGATTACAACGGTATGTGTATTTTTTCCCTAGGCCATTCTGGTTAAGCGTTTGGATCAGCAGAATTGCGAAAAATTTTTTGCCTTCTCAACCATTTCTTGGCTTCAAACTCCCATATCTCGCGAACGGATTGACCTAACCCAAAAATTCCTATTGCATCTGAAAGTAGAAACTCGCCCGATTACAGCGGTATGTGTATTTTTTCCCTAGGCCATTCTTGTTAAGCGTTTGAAGCAGCAGAATTGCGAAAAATTTTCTGCCTTCTCAACCATTTCTTGGCTTCAAACTCCCATATCTCGCGAACGGATCGTCCTAACCCAAAAATTCCTGTTGCATCTGAAAGTAGAAACTCGCCCGATTACAACGGTATGTGTATTTTTTCCCTAGGCCATTCTGGTTAAGCGTTTAGAGCAGCAGAATTGCGAAAAATTTGTTGTCCTCTCAACCATTTCTTAGCGTCAAACTCCCATATCTCGCGAACGGATTGACCTAACCCAAAAATTCCTATTGCATCTGAAAGTAGAAACTCCCCCGATTACAACGGTATGTGTATTTTTTCCCTAGGCCATTCTGGTTAAGCGTTTGGAGCTGCAGAATTGCGAAAAATTTTTTGCCTTCTCAACCATTTCTTGGCTTCAAACTCCCATATCTCGCGAACGGATTGACCTAACCCAAAAATTCCTATTGCATCTGAAAGTAGAAACTCGCCAGATTACAACGGCATGTGTATTTTTCCCCTAGGCCATTCTGGTTAAGCGTTTGGAGCAGCAGAAGTGAGAAAAATTTGTTGTCTTCTCAACCATTTCTTAGCTTCAAACTCCCATATCTCGCGAACGGATTGACCTAACCCAAAAATTCCTATTGCATCTGAAAGTCGAATCTCGCCCGATTACAACGGTATGTGTATTTTTTCCCTAGGCCATTCTGGTTAAACGTTTGGAGCAGCAGAATTGCGAAAAATTTTTTGCCTTCTCAACCATTTCTTGGCTTCAAACTCCCATATCTCGCGAACGGATTGACCTAACCCAAAAATTCCTATTGCATCTGAAAGTAGAAACTCGCCCGATTACAACGGTATGTGTATTTTTTGCCTATACCATTCTGGTTAAGCGTTTGGAGCAGCAGAAGTGCGAAAAATTTGTTGTCTTCTCAACCATTTCTTAGCTTCAAACTCCCATATCTCGCGAACGGATTGACCTAACCCAAAGATTCCTATTGCATCTGAAAGTCGAATCTCGCCCGATTACAACGGTGTGTGTATTTTTTCCCTAGGCCATTCTGGTTAAGCGTTTGGAGCAGCAGAAGTGCGAAAAATTTGTTGTCTTCTCAACCATTTCTTAGCTTCAAACTCCCATATCTCGCGAACGGATTGACCTAACCCAAAAATTCCTGTTGCATCTGAAAGTAGAAACTCCCCCGATTACAACGGTATGTGTATTTTTTCCCTAGGCCATTCTGGTTAAGCGTTTGGATCAGCAGAATTGCGAAAAATTTTTTGCCTTCTCAACCATTTCTTGGCTTCAAACTCCCCATATCTCGCGAACGGATTGACCTAACCCAAAAATTCCTATTGCATCTGAAAGTAGAAACTCGCCCGATTACAGCGGTATGTGTATTTTTTCCCTAGGCCATTCTTGTTAAGCGTTTGAAGCAGCAGAATTGCGAAAAATTTTCTGCCTTCTCAACCATTTCTTGGCTTCAAACTCCCATATCTCGCGAACGATTGTCCTAACCCAAAAATTCCTGTTGCATCTGAAAGTAGAAACTCGCCCGATTACAACGGTATGCGTATTTTTTCCCTAGGCCAATCTGGTTAAGCGTTTGGAGCAGCAGAATTGCGAAAAATTTGTTGTCCTCTCAACCATTTCTTATTGTCAAACTCCCATATCTCGCGAACGGATTGACCTAACCCAAAAATTCCTGTTGCATCTGAAAGTAGAAACTCCCCCGATTACAACGGTATGTGTATTTTTTCCCTAGGCCATTCTGGCTAAGCGTTTGAAGCAGCAGAATTGCGAAAAATTTTCTGCCTTCTCAACCATTTCTTGGCTTCAAACTCCCATATCTCGCGAACGGATTGTCCTAACCCAAAAATTCCTGTTGCATCTGAAAGTAGAAACTCGCCCGATTACAACGGTATGTGTATTTTTTCCCTAGGCCATTCTGGTTAAGCGTTTGGAGCAGCAGAATTGCGAAGAATTTGTTGTCCTCTCAACCATTTCTTAGTGTCAAACTCCCATATCTCGCGAACGGATTGACCTAACCCAAAAATTCCTGTTGCATCTGAAAGTAGAAACTCGCCCGATTACAACGGTATGTGTATTTTTTCCCTAGGCCATTCTTGTTAAGCGTTTGGAGCAGCAGAATAGCGAAAAATTTTCTGCCTTCTCAACCATTTCTTGGCTTCAAACTCCCATATCTCGCGAACGGATTGACCTAACCCAAAAATTCCTGTTGCGTCTGAAAGTAGAAACTCGCCCGATTACAACGGTATGTGTATTTTTTGCCTATACCATCTGGTTAAGCGTTTGGAGCAGCAGAAGTGCGAAAAATTTGTTGTCTTCTCAACCATTTCTTAGCTTCAAACTCCCATATCTCGCGAACGGATTGACCTAACCCAAAAATTCCTATTGCATCTGAAAGTCGAATCTCGCCCGATTACAACGGTATGTGTATTTTTTCCCTAGGCCATTCTGGTTAAGCGTTTGGAGCAGCAGAAGTGCGAAAAATTTGTTGCCTTCTCAACCATTTCTTAGCTGCAAACTCCCATATCTCGCGAACGGATTGACCTAACCCAAAAATTCCTGTTGCATCTGAAAGTAGAAACTCCCCCGATTACAACGGTATGTGTATTTTTTCCCTAGGCCATTCTGGTTAAGCGTTTGGATCAGCAGAATTGCGAAAAATTTTTTGCCTTCTGAACCATTTCTTGGCTTCAAACTCCCATATCTCGCGAACGGATTGACCTAACCCAAAAATTCCTATTGCATCTGAAAGTAGAAACTCGCCCGATTACAGCGGTATGTGTATTTTTTCCCTAGGCCATTCTTGTTAAGCGTTTGAAGCAGCAGAATTGCGAAAAATTTTCTGCCTTCTCAACCATTTCTTGGCTTCAAACTCCCACATCTCGCGAACGGATTGTCCTAACCCAAAAATTCCTGTTGCATCTGAAAGTAGAAACTCGCCCGATTACAACGGTATGTGTATTTTTTCCCTAGGCCATTCTGGTTAAGCGTTTGGAGCAGCAGAATTGCGAAAAATTTGTTGTCCTCTCAACCATTTCTTAGTGTCAAACTCCCATATCTCGCGAACGGATTGACCTAACCCAAAAATTCCTCTTGCATCTGAAAGTAGAAACTCGCCCGATTACAACGGTATGTGTATTTTTTCCCTAGGCCATTCTGGTTAAGCGTTTGGATCAGCAGAATTGCGAAAAATTTTTTGCCTTCTCAACCATTTCTTGGCTTCAAACTCCCATATCTCGCGAACGGATTGACCTAACCCAAAAATTCCTATTGCATCTGAAAGTAGAAACTCGCCCGATTACAGCGGTATGTGTATTTTTTCCCTAGGCCATTCTTGTTAAGCGTTTGAAGCAGCAGAATTGCGAAAAATTTTCTGCCTTCTCAACCATTTCTTGGCTTCAAACTCCCATATCTCGCGAACGGATCGTCCTAACCCAAAAATTCCTGTTGCATCTGAAAGTAGAAACTCGCCCGATTACAACGGTATGTGTATTTTTTCCCTAGGCCATTCTGGTTAAGCGTTTAGAGCAGCAGAATTGCGAAAAATTTGTTGTCCTCTCAACCATTTCTTAGCGTCAAACTCCCATATCTCGCGAACGGATTGACCTAACCCAAAAATTCCTGTAGCGTCTGAAAGTAGAAACTCGCCAGATTACAACGGCATGTGTATTTTTCCCCTAGGCCATTCTGGTTAAGCGTTTGGAGCAGCAGAAGTGAGAAAAATTTGTTGTCTTCTCAACCATTTCTTAGCTTCAAACTCCCATATCTCGCGAACGGATTGACCTAACCCAAAAATTCCTATTGCATCTGAAAGTCGAATCTCGCCCGATTACAACGGTATGTGTATTTTTTCCCTAGGCCATTCTGGTTAAGCGTTTGGAGCAGCAGAAGTGCGAAAAATTTGTTGTCTTCTCAACCATTTCTTAGCTTCAAACTCCCATATCTCGCGAAAGGATTGACCTAACCCAAAAACTCCTGTTGCATCTGAAAGTAGAAACTCCCCCGATTACAACGGTATGTGTATTTTTTCCCTAGGCCATTCTGGCTAAGCGTTTGGAGCAGCAGAATTGCGAAAAATTTTTTGTCTTCTCAACCATTTCTTGGCTTCAAACTCCCATATCTCGCGAACGGATTGTCCTAACCCAAAAATTCCTGTTGCGTCTGAAAGTAGAAACTCCCCCGATTACAACGGTATGTGTATTTTTTTCCTAGGCCATTCTGGTTGAGCGTTTGGAGCAGCAGAAGTGCGAAAAATTTGTTGTCTTCTCAACCATTTCTTAGTTTCAAAGTCCCATATCTCGCGAACGGATTGACCTAACCCAAAAATTCCTATTGCATCTGAAAGTCGAATCTCCCCCGATTACAACGGTATGTGTATTTTTTCCCTAGGCCATTCTGGTTAAACGTTTGGAGCAGCAGAATTGCGAAAAATTTTTTGCCTTCTCAACCATTTCTTGGCTTCAAACTCCCATATCTCGCGAACGGATTGACCTAACCCAAAAATTCCTATTGCATCTGAAAGTAGAAACTCGCCCGATTACAACGGTATGTGTATTTTTTGCCTATACCATTCTGGTTAAGCGTTTGGAGCAGCAGAAGTGCGAAAAATTTGTTGTCTTCTCAACCATTTCTTAGCTTCAAACTCCCATATCTCGCGAACGGATTGACCTAACCCAAAGATTCCTATTGCATCTGAAAGTCGAATCTCGCCCGATTACAACGGTGTGTGTATTTTTTCCCTAGGCCATTCTGGTTAAGCGTTTGGAGCAGCAGAAGTGCGAAAAATTTGTTGTCTTCTCAACCATTTCTTAGCTTCAAACTCCCATATCTCGCGAACGGATTGACCTAACCCAAAAATTCCTGTTGCATCTGAAAGTAGAAACTCCCCCGATTACAACGGTATGTGTATTTTTTCCCTAGGCCATTCTGGTTAAGCGTTTGGATCAGCAGAATTGCGAAAAATTTTTTGCCTTCTCAACCATTTCTTGGCTTCAAACTCCCATATCTCGCGAACGGATTGACCTAACCCAAAAATTCCTATTGCATCTGAAAGTAGAAACTCGCCCGATTACAGCGGTATGTGTATTTTTTCCCTAGGCCATTCTTGTTAAGCGTTTGAAGCAGCAGAATTGCGAAAAATTTTCTGCCTTCTCAACCATTTCTTGGCTTCAAACTCCCATATCTCGCGAACGGATTGTCCTAACCCAAAAATTCCTGTTGCATCTGAAAGTAGAAACTCGCCCGATTACAACGGTATGCGTATTTTTTCCCTAGGCCAATCTGGTTAAGCGTTTGGAGCAGCAGAATTGCGAAAAATTTGTTGTCCTCTCAACCATTTCTTATTGTCAAACTCCCATATCTCGCGAACGGATTGACCTAACCCAAAAATTCCTGTTGCATCTGAAAGTAGAAACTCGCCCGATTACAACGGTATGTGTATTTTTTCCCTAGGCCATTCTGGTTAAGCGTTTGGATCAGCAGAATTGCGAAAAATTTTTTGCCTTCTCAACCATTTCTTGGCTTCAAACTCCCATATCTCGCGAACGGATTGACCTAACCCAAAAATTCCTATTGCATCTGAAAGTAGAAACTCGCCCGATTACAGCGGTATGTGTATTTTTTCCCTAGGCCATTCTTGTTAAGCGTTTGAAGCAGCAGAATTGCGAAAAATTTTCTGCCTTCTCAACCATTTCTTGGCTTCAAACTCCCATATCTCGCGAACGGATTGTCCTAACCCAAAAATTCCTGTTGCATCCGAAAGTAGAAACTCGCCCGATTACAACGGTATGTGTATTTTTTCCCTAGGCCATTCTGGTTAAGCGTTTGGAGCAGCAGAATTGCGAAAAATTTGTTGTCCTCTCAACCATTTCTTAGTGTCAAACTCCCATATCTCGCGAACGGATTGACCTAACCCATAAATTCCTGTTGCATCTGAAAGTAGAAACTCGCCCGATTACAACGGTATGTGTATTTTTTCCCTAGGCCATTCTTGTTAAGCGTTTGGAGCAGCAGAATTGCGAAAAATTTTTTGCCTTCTCAACCATTTCTTGGCTTCAAACTCCCATATCTCGCGAACGGATTGACCTAACCCAAAAATTCCTATTGCATCTGAAAGTAGAAACTCGCCAGATTACAACGGCATGTGTATTTTTCCCCTAGGCCATTCTGGTTAAGCGTTTGGAGCAGCAGAAGTGAGAAAAATTTGTTGTCTTCTCAACCATTTCTTAGCTTCAAACTCCCATATCTCGCGAACGGATTGACCTAACCCAAAAATTCCTATTGCATCTGAAAGTCGAATCTCGCCCGATTACAACGGTATGTGTATTTTTTCCCTAGGCCATTCTGGTTAAACGTTTGGAGCAGCAGAATTGCGAAAAATTTTTTGCCTTCTCAACCATTTCTTGGCTTCAAACTCCCATATCTCGCGAACGGATTGACCTAACCCAAAAATTCCTATTGCATCTGAAAGTAGAAACTCGCCCGATTACAACGGTATGTGTATTTTTTGCCTATACCATTCTGGTTAAGCGTTTGGAGCAGCAGAAGTGCGAAAAATTTGTTGTCTTCTCAACCATTTCTTAGCTTCAAACTCCCATATCTCGCGAACGGATTGACCTAACCCAAAGATTCCTATTGCATCTGAAAGTCGAATCTCGCCCGATTACAACGGTGTGTGTATTTTTTCCCTAGGCCATTCTGGTTAAGCGTTTGGAGCAGCAGAAGTGCGAAAAATTTGTTGTCTTCTCAACCATTTCTTAGCTTCAAACTCCCATATCTCGCGAACGGATTGACCTAACCCAAAAATTCCTGTTGCATCTGAAAGTAGAAACTCCCCCGATTACAACGGTATGTGTATTTTTTCCCTAGGCCATTCTGGTTAAGCGTTTGGATCAGCAGAATTGCGAAAAATTTTTTGCCTTCTCAACCATTTCTTGGCTTCAAACTCCCATATCTCGCGAACGGATTGACCTAACCCAAAAATTCCTATTGCATCTGAAAGTAGAAACTCGCCCGATTACAGCGGTATGTGTATTTTTTCCCTAGGCCATTCTTGTTAAGCGTTTGAAGCAGCAGAATTGCGAAAAATTTTCTGCCTTCTCAACCATTTCTTGGCTTCAAACTCCCATATCTCGCGAACGGATTGTCCTAACCCAAAAATTCCTGTTGCATCTGAAAGTAGAAACTCGCCCGATTACAACGGTATGCGTATTTTTTCCCTAGGCCAATCTGGTTAAGCGTTTGGAGCAGCAGAATTGCGAAAAATTTGTTGTCCTCTCAACCATTTCTTATTGTCAAACTCCCATATCTCGCGAACGGATTGACCTAACCCAAAAATTCCTGTTGCATCTGAAAGTAGAAACTCCCCCGATTACAACGGTATGTGTATTTTTTCCCTAGGCCATTCTGGCTAAGCGTTTGAAGCAGCAGAATTGCGAAAAATTTTCTGCCTTCTCAACCATTTCTTGGCTTCAAACTCCCATATCTCGCGAACGGATTGTCCTAACCCAAAAATTCCTGTTGCATCTGAAAGTAGAAACTCGCCCGATTACAACGGTATGTGTATTTTTTCCCTAGGCCATTCTGGTTAAGCGTTTGGAGCAGCAGAATTGCGAAGAATTTGTTGTCCTCTCAACCATTTCTTAGTGTCAAACTCCCATATCTCGCGAACGGATTGACCTAACCCAAAAATTCCTGTTGCATCTGAAAGTAGAAACTCGCCCGATTACAACGGTATGTGTATTTTTTCCCTAGGCCATTCTTGTTAAGCGTTTGGAGCAGCAGAATAGCGAAAAATTTTCTGCCTTCTCAACCATTTCTTGGCTTCAAACTCCCATATCTCGCGAACGGATTGACCTAACCCAAAAATTCCTGTTGCGTCTGAAAGTAGAAACTCGCCCGATTACAACGGTATGTGTATTTTTTGCCTATACCATTCTGGTTAAGCGTTTGGAGCAGCAGAAGTGCGAAAAATTTGTTGTCTTCTCAACCATTTCTTAGCTTCAAACTCCCATATCTCGCGAACGGATTGACCTAACCCAAAAATTCCTATTGCATCTGAAAGTCGAATCTCGCCCGATTACAACGGTATGTGTATTTTTTCCCTAGGCCATTCTGGTTAAGCGTTTGGAGCAGCAGAAGTGCGAAAAATTTGTTGCCTTCTCAACCATTTCTTAGCTGCAAACTCCCATATCTCGCGAACGGATTGACCTAACCCAAAAATTCCTGTTGCATCTGAAAGTAGAAACTCCCCCGATTACAACGGTATGTGTATTTTTTCCCTAGGCCATTCTGGTTAAGCGTTTGGATCAGCAGAATTGCGAAAAATTTTTTGCCTTCTGAACCATTTCTTGGCTTCAAACTCCCATATCTCGCGAACGGATTGACCTAACCCAAAAATTCCTATTGCATCTGAAAGTAGAAACTCGCCCGATTACAGCGGTATGTGTATTTTTTCCCTAGGCCATTCTTGTTAAGCGTTTGAAGCAGCAGAATTGCGAAAAATTTTCTGCCTTCTCAACCATTTCTTGGCTTCAAACTCCCACATCTCGCGAACGGATTGTCCTAACCCAAAAATTCCTGTTGCATCTGAAAGTAGAAACTCGCCCGATTACAACGGTATGTGTATTTTTTCCCTAGGCCATTCTGGTTAAGCGTTTGGAGCAGCAGAATTGCGAAAAATTTGTTGTCCTCTCAACCATTTCTTAGTGTCAAACTCCCATATCTCGCGAACGGATTGACCTAACCCAAAAATTCCTGTTGCATCTGAAAGTAGAAACTCGCCCGATTACAACGGTATGTGTATTTTTTCCCTAGGCCATTCTGGTTAAGCGTTTGGAGCAGCAGAATTGCGAAGAATTTGTTGTCCTCTCAACCATTTCTTAGTGTCAAACTCCCATATCTCGCGAACGGATTGACCTAACCCAAAAATTCCTGTTGCATCTGAAAGTAGAAACTCGCCCGATTACAACGGTATGTGTATTTTTTCCCTAGGCCATTCTTGTTAAGCGTTTGGAGCAGCAGAATAGCGAAAAATTTTCTGCCTTCTCAACCATTTCTTGGCTTCAAACTCCCATATCTCGCGAACGGATTGACCTAACCCAAAAATTCCTGTTGCGTCTGAAAGTAGAAACTCGCCCGATTACAACGGTATGTGTATTTTTTGCCTATACCATTCTGGTTAAGCGTTTGGAGCAGCAGAAGTGCGAAAAATTTGTTGTCTTCTCAACCATTTCTTAGCTTCAAACTCCCATATCTCGCGAACGGATTGACCTAACCCAAAAATTCCTATTGCATCTGAAAGTCGAATCTCGCCCGATTACAACGGTATGTGTATTTTTTCCCTAGGCCATTCTGGTTAAGCGTTTGGAGCAGCAGAAGTGCGAAAAATTTGTTGCCTTCTCAACCATTTCTTAGCTGCAAACTCCCATATCTCGCGAACGGATTGACCTAACCCAAAAATTCCTGTTGCATCTGAAAGTAGAAACTCCCCCGATTACAACGGTATGTGTATTTTTTCCCTAGGCCATTCTGGTTAAGCGTTTGGATCAGCAGAATTGCGAAAAATTTTTTGCCTTCTGAACCATTTCTTGGCTTCAAACTCCCATATCTCGCGAACGGATTGACCTAACCCAAAAATTCCTATTGCATCTGAAAGTAGAAACTCGCCCGATTACAGCGGTATGTGTATTTTTTCCCTAGGCCATTCTTGTTAAGCGTTTGAAGCAGCAGAATTGCGAAAAATTTTCTGCCTTCTCAACCATTTCTTGGCTTCAAACTCCCACATCTCGCGAACGGATTGTCCTAACCCAAAAATTCCTGTTGCATCTGAAAGTAGAAACTCGCCCGATTACAACGGTATGTGTATTTTTTCCCTAGGCCATTCTGGTTAAGCGTTTGGAGCAGCAGAATTGCGAAAAATTTGTTGTCCTCTCAACCATTTCTTAGTGTCAAACTCCCATATCTCGCGAACGGATTGACCTAACCCAAAAATTCCTCTTGCATCTGAAAGTAGAAACTCGCCCGATTACAACGGTATGTGTATTTTTTCCCTAGGCCATTCTGGTTAAGCGTTTGGATCAGCAGAATTGCGAAAAATTTTTTGCCTTCTCAACCATTTCTTGGCTTCAAACTCCCATATCTCGCGAACGGATTGACCTAACCCAAAAATTCCTATTGCATCTGAAAGTAGAAACTCGCCCGATTACAGCGGTATGTGTATTTTTTCCCTAGGCCATTCTTGTTAAGCGTTTGAAGCAGCAGAATTGCGAAAAATTTTCTGCCTTCTCAACCATTTCTTGGCTTCAAACTCCCATATCTCGCGAACGGATCGTCCTAACCCAAAAATTCCTGTTGCATCTGAAAGTAGAAACTCGCCCGATTACAACGGTATGTGTATTTTTTCCCTAGGCCATTCTGGTTAAGCGTTTAGAGCAGCAGAATTGCGAAAAATTTGTTGTCCTCTCAACCATTTCTTAGCGTCAAACTCCCATATCTCGCGAACGGATTGACCTAACCCAAAAATTCCTGTAGCGTCTGAAAGTAGAAACTCGCCAGATTACAACGGCATGTGTATTTTTCCCCTAGGCCATTCTGGTTAAGCGTTTGGAGCAGCAGAAGTGAGAAAAATTTGTTGTCTTCTCAACCATTTCTTAGCTTCAAACTCCCATATCTCGCGAACGGATTGACCTAACCCAAAAATTCCTATTGCATCTGAAAGTCGAATCTCGCCCGATTACAACGGTATGTGTATTTTTTCCCTAGGCCATTCTGGTTAAGCGTTTGGAGCAGCAGAAGTGCGAAAAATTTGTTGTCTTCTCAACCATTTCTTAGCTTCAAACTCCCATATCTCGCGAAAGGATTGACCTAACCCAAAAACTCCTGTTGCATCTGAAAGTAGAAACTCCCCCGATTACAACGGTATGTGTATTTTTTCCCTAGGCCATTCTGGCTAAGCGTTTGGAGCAGCAGAATTGCGAAAAATTTTTTGTCTTCTCAACCATTTCTTGGCTTCAAACTCCCATATCTCGCGAACGGATTGTCCTAACCCAAAAATTCCTGTTGCGTCTGAAAGTAGAAACTCCCCCGATTACAACGGTATGTGTATTTTTTTCCTAGGCCATTCTGGTTGAGCGTTTGGAGCAGCAGAAGTGCGAAAAATTTGTTGTCTTCTCAACCATTTCTTAGTTTCAAAGTCCCATATCTCGCGAACGGATTGACCTAACCCAAAAATTCCTATTGCATCTGAAAGTCGAATCTCCCCCGATTACAACGGTATGTGTATTTTTTCCCTAGGCCATTCTGGTTAAACGTTTGGAGCAGCAGAATTGCGAAAAATTTTTTGCCTTCTCAACCATTTCTTGGCTTCAAACTCCCATATCTCGCGAACGGATTGACCTAACCCAAAAATTCCTATTGCATCTGAAAGTAGAAACTCGCCCGATTACAACGGTATGTGTATTTTTTGCCTATACCATTCTGGTTAAGCGTTTGGAGCAGCAGAAGTGCGAAAAATTTGTTGTCTTCTCAACCATTTCTTAGCTTCAAACTCCCATATCTCGCGAACGGATTGACCTAACCCAAAGATTCCTATTGCATCTGAAAGTCGAATCTCGCCCGATTACAACGGTGTGTGTATTTTTTCCCTAGGCCATTCTGGTTAAGCGTTTGGAGCAGCAGAAGTGCGAAAAATTTGTTGTCTTCTCAACCATTTCTTAGCTTCAAACTCCCATATCTCGCGAACGGATTGACCTAACCCAAAAATTCCTGTTGCATCTGAAAGTAGAAACTCCCCCGATTACAACGGTATGTGTATTTTTTCCCTAGGCCATTCTGGTTAAGCGTTTGGATCAGCAGAATTGCGAAAAATTTTTTGCCTTCTCAACCATTTCTTGGCTTCAAACTCCCATATCTCGCGAACGGATTGACCTAACCCAAAAATTCCTATTGCATCTGAAAGTAGAAACTCGCCCGATTACAGCGGTATGTGTATTTTTTCCCTAGGCCATTCTTGTTAAGCGTTTGAAGCAGCAGAATTGCGAAAAATTTTCTGCCTTCTCAACCATTTCTTGGCTTCAAACTCCCATATCTCGCGAACGGATTGTCCTAACCCAAAAATTCCTGTTGCATCTGAAAGTAGAAACTCGCCCGATTACAACGGTATGCGTATTTT
Source organism: Ptiloglossa arizonensis (assembly GCF_051014685.1). Classification (NCBI taxonomy): domain Eukaryota; kingdom Metazoa; phylum Arthropoda; class Insecta; order Hymenoptera; family Colletidae; genus Ptiloglossa; species Ptiloglossa arizonensis. The sequence continues at coordinate 14,965 of NW_027479153.1, read as the reverse complement.
TTCCCTAGGCCAATCTGGTTAAGCGTTTGGAGCAGCAGAATTGCGAAAAATTTGTTGTCCTCTCAACCATTTCTTATTGTCAAACTCCCATATCTCGCGAACGGATTGACCTAACCCAAAAATTCCTGTTGCATCTGAAAGTAGAAACTCGCCCGATTACAACGGTATGTGTATTTTTTCCCTAGGCCATTCTGGTTAAGCGTTTGGATCAGCAGAATTGCGAAAAATTTTTTGCCTTCTCAACCATTTCTTGGCTTCAAACTCCCATATCTCGCGAACGGATTGACCTAACCCAAAAATTCCTATTGCATCTGAAAGTAGAAACTCGCCCGATTACAGCGGTATGTGTATTTTTTCCCTAGGCCATTCTTGTTAAGCGTTTGAAGCAGCAGAATTGCGAAAAATTTTCTGCCTTCTCAACCATTTCTTGGCTTCAAACTCCCATATCTCGCGAACGGATTGTCCTAACCCAAAAATTCCTGTTGCATCCGAAAGTAGAAACTCGCCCGATTACAACGGTATGTGTATTTTTTCCCTAGGCCATTCTGGTTAAGCGTTTGGAGCAGCAGAATTGCGAAAAATTTGTTGTCCTCTCAACCATTTCTTAGTGTCAAACTCCCATATCTCGCGAACGGATTGACCTAACCCATAAATTCCTGTTGCATCTGAAAGTAGAAACTCGCCCGATTACAACGGTATGTGTATTTTTTCCCTAGGCCATTCTTGTTAAGCGTTTGGAGCAGCAGAATTGCGAAAAATTTTCTGCCTTCTCAACCATTTCTTGGCTTCAAACTCCCATATCTCGCGAACGGATTGTCCTAACCCAAAAATTCCTGTTGCATCTGAAAGTAGAAACTCGCCCGATTACAACGGTATGTGTATTTTTTCCCTAGGCCATTCTGGTTAAGCGTTTAGAGCAGCAGAATTGCGAAAAATTTGTTGTCCTCTCAACCATTTCTTAGCGTCAAACTCCCATATCTCGCGAACGGATTGACCTAACCCAAAAATTCCTGTAGCGTCTGAAAGTAGAAACTCGCCAGATTACAACGGCATGTGTATTTTTCCCCTAGGCCATTCTGGTTAAGCGTTTGGAGCAGCAGAAGTGCGAAAAATTTGTTGTCTTCTCAACCATTTCTTAGCTTCAAACTCCCATATCTCGCGAACGGATCGACCTAACCCAAAAATTCCTATTGCATCTGAAAGTCGAATCTCGCCCGATTACAACGGTATGTGTATTTTTTCCCTAGGCCATTCTGGTTAAGCGTTTGGAGCAGCAGAAGTGCGAAAAATTTGTTGTCTTCTCAACCATTTCTTAGCTTCAAACTCCCATATCTCGCGAACGGATTGACCTAACCCAAAAATTCCTGTTGCATCTGAAAGTAGAAGCTCCCCCGATTACAACGGTATGTGTATTTTTTCCCTAGGCCATTCTGGCTAAGCGTTTGGAGCAGCAGAATTGCGAAAAATTTTTTGCCTTCTCAACCATTTCTTGGCTTCAAACTCCCATATCTCGCGAACGGATTGTCCTAACCCAAAAATTCCTGTTGCATCTGAAAGTAGAAACTCGCCCGATTACAACGGTATGTGTATTTTTTCCCTAGGCCACTCTGGTTAAGCGTTTGGAGCAGCAGAATTGCGAAAAATTTTCTGACTTCTCAACCATTTCTTGGCTTCAAACTCCCATATCTCGCGAACGGATTGTCCTAACCCAAAAATTCCTGTTGCGTCTGAAAGTAGAAACTCCCCCGATTACAACCGTATGTGTATTTTTTTCCTAGGCCATTCTGGTTGAGCGTTTGGAGCAGCAGAAGTGCGAAAAATTTGTTGTCTTCTCAACCATTTCTTAGTTTCAAACTCCCATATCTCGCGAAACGATTGACCTAACCCAAAAATTCCTATTGCATCTGAAAGTAGAAACTCGCCCGATTACAACGGTATGTGAATTTTTTCCCTAGGCCAATCTGGTTAAGCCTTTGGAGCAGCAGAATTGCGAAAAATTTTTTGCCTTCTCAACCATTTCTTGGCTTCAAACTCCCATATCTCGCGAACGGATTGACCTAACCCAAAAATTCCTGTTGCGTCTGAAAGTAGAAACTCGCCCGATTACAAAGGTATGTGTATTTTTTGCCTATACCATTCTGGTTAAGCGTTTGGAGCAGCAGAAGTGCGAAAAATTTGTTGTCTTCTCAACCATTTCTTAGCTTCAAACTCCCATATCTCGCGAACGGATTGACCTAACCCAAAAATTCCTATTGCATCTGAAAGTCGAATCTCGCCCGATTACAACGGTATGTGTATTTTTTCCCTAGGCCATTCTGGTTAAGCGTTTGGAGCAGCAGAAGTGCGAAAAATTTGTTGTCTTCTCAACCATTTCTTAGCTTCAAACTCCCATATCTCGCGAACGGATTGACCTAACCCAAAAATTCCTGTTGCATCTGAAAGTAGAAACTCCCCCGATTACAACGGTATGTGTATTTTTTCCCTAGGCCATTCTGGCTAAGCGTTTGGAGCAGCAGAATTGCGAAAAATTTTTTGCCTTCTCAACCATTTCTTGGCTTCAAACTCCCATATCTCGCGAACGGATTGACCTAACTCAAAAATTCCTATTGCATCTGAAAGTAGAAACTCGCCCGATTACAGCGGTATGTGTATTTTTTCCCTAGGCCACTCTGGTTAAGCGTTTGGAGCAGCAGAATTGCGAAAAATTTTCTGCCTTCTCAACCATTTCTTGGCTTCAAACTCCCATATCTCGCGAACGGATTGTCCTAACCCAAAAATTCCTGTTGCGTCTGAAAGTAGAAACTCCCCCGATTACAACCGTATGTGTATTTTTTTCCTAGGCCATTCTGGTTGAGCGTTTGGAGCAGCAGAATTGCGAAAAATTTGTTGTCCTCTCAACCATTTCTTATTGTCAAACTCCCATATCTCGCGAACGGATTGACCTAACCCAAAAATTCCTGTTGCATCTGAAAGTAGAAACTCGCCCGATTACAACGGTATGTGTATTTTTTCCCTAGGCCATTCTGGTTAAGCGTTTGGATCAGCAGAATTGCGAAAAATTTTTTGCCTTCTCAACCATTTCTTGGCTTCAAACTCCCATATCTCGCGAACGGATTGACCTAACCCAAAAATTCCTATTGCATCTGAAAGTAGAAACTCGCCCGATTACAGCGGTATGTGTATTTTTTCCCTAGGCCATTCTTGTTAAGCGTTTGAAGCAGCAGAATTGCGAAAAATTTTCTGCCTTCTCAACCATTTCTTGGCTTCAAACTCCCATATCTCGCGAACGGATTGTCCTAACCCAAAAATTCCTGTTGCATCCGAAAGTAGAAACTCGCCCGATTACAACGGTATGTGTATTTTTTCCCTAGGCCATTCTGGTTAAGCGTTTGGAGCAGCAGAATTGCGAAAAATTTGTTGTCCTCTCAACCATTTCTTAGTGTCAAACTCCCATATCTCGCGAACGGATTGACCTAACCCAAAAATTCCTGTTGCATCTGAAAGTAGAAACTCGCCCGATTACAACGGTATGTGTATTTTTTCCCTAGGCCATTCTTGTTAAGCGTTTGGAGCAGCAGAATTGCGAAAAATTTTCTGCCTTCTCAACCATTTCTTGGCTTCAAACTCCCATATCTCGCGAACGGATTGTCTTAACCCAAAAATTCCTGTTGCATCTGAAAGTAGAAACTCGCCCGATTACAACGGTATGAGTATTTTTTCCCTAGGCCATTCTGGTTAAGCGTTTAGAGCAGCAGAATTGCGAAAAATTTGTTGTCCTCTCAACCATTTCTTAGCGTCAAACTCCCATATCTCGCGAACGGATTGACCTAACCCAAAAATTCCTGTAGCGTCTGAAAGTAGAAACTCGCCAGATTACAACGGCATGTGTATTTTTCCCCTAGGCCATTCTGGTTAAGCGTTTGGAGCAGCAGAAGTGCGAAAAATTTGTTGTCTTCTCAACCATTTCTTAGCTTCAAACTCCCATATCTCGCGAACGGATCGACCTAACCCAAAAATTCCTATTGCATCTGAAAGTCGAATCTCGCCCGATTACAACGGTATGTGTATTTTTTCCCTAGGCCATTCTGGTTAAGCGTTTGGAGCAGCAGAAGTGCGAAAAATTTGTTGTCTTCTCAACCATTTCTTAGCTTCAAACTCCCATATCTCGCGAACGGATTGACCTAACCCAAAAATTCCTGTTGCATCTGAAAGTAGAAACTCCCCCGATTACAACGGTATGTGTATTTTTTCCCTAGGCCATTCTGGCTAAGCGTTTGGAGCAGCAGAATTGCGAAAAATTTTTTGCCTTCTCAACCATTTCTTGGCTTCAAACTCCCATATCTCGCGAACGGATTGACCTAACTCAAAAATTCCTATTGCATCTGAAAGTAGAAACTCGCCCGATTACAGCGGTATGTGTATTTTTTCCCTAGGCCACTCTGGTTAAGCGTTTGGAGCAGCAGAATTGCGAAAAATTTTCTGCCTTCTCAACCATTTCTTGGCTTCAAACTCCCATATCTCGCGAACGGATTGTCCTAACCCAAAAATTCCTGTTGCGTCTGAAAGTAGAAACTCCCCCGATTACAACCGTATGTGTATTTTTTTCCTAGGCCATTCTGGTTGAGCGTTTGGAGCAGCAGAATTGCGAAAAATTTTTTGCCTTCTCAACCATTTCTTGGCTTCAAACTCCCATATCTCGCGAACAGATTGACCTAACCCAAAAATTCCTGTTGCGTCTGAAAGTAGAAACTCGCCCGATTACAAAGGTATGTGTATTTTTTGCCTATACCATTCTCGTTAAGCGTTTGGAGCAGCAGAAGTGCGAAAAATTTGTTGTCTTCTCAACCATTTCTTAGCTTCAAACTCCCATATCTCGCGAACGGATTGACCTAACCCAAAAATTCCTATTGCATCTGAAAGTCGAATCTCGCCCGATTACAACGGTATGTGTATTTTTTCCCTAGGCCATTCTGGTTAAGCGTTTGGAGCAGCAGAAGTGCGAAAAATTTGTTGTCTTCTCAACCATTTCTTAGCTTCAAACTCCCATATCTCGCGAACGGATTGACCTAACCCAAAAATTCCTGTTGCATCTGAAAGTAGAAACTCCCCCGATTACAACGGTATGTGTATTTTTTCCCTAGGCCATTCTGGCTAAGCGTTTGGAGCAGCAGAATTGCGAAAAATTTTTTGCCTTCTCAACCATTTCTTGGCTTCAAACTCCCATATCTCGCGAACGGATTGACCTAACCCAAAAATTCCTATTGCATCTGAAAGTAGAAACTCGCCCGATTACAGCGGTATGTGTATTTTTTCCCTAGGCCACTCTGGTTAAGCGTTTGGAGCAGCAGAATTGCGAAAAATTTTCTGCCTTCTCAACCATTTCTTGGCTTCAAACTCCCATATCTCGCGAACGGATTGTCCTATCCCAAAAATTCCTGTTGCGTCTGAAAGTAGAAACTCCCCCGATTACAACCGTATGTGTATTTTTTTCCTAGGCCATTCTGGTTGAGCGTTTGGAGCAGCAGAAGTGCGAAAAATTTGTTGTCTTCTCAACCATTTCTTAGTTTCAAACTCCCATATCTCGCGAAACGATTGACCTAACCCAAAAATTCCTATTGCATCTGAAAGTAGAAACTCGCCCGATTACAACGGTATGTGTATTTTTTCCCTAGGCCAATCTGGTTAAGCCTTTGGAGCAGCAGAATTGCGAAAAATTTTTTGCCTTCTCAACCATTTCTTGGCTTCAAACTCCCATATTTTCGCGAACGGATTGACCTAACCCAAAAATTCCTGTTGCGTCTGAAAGTAGAAACTCGCCCGATTACAAAGGTATGTGTATTTTTTGCCTATACCATTCTGGTTAAGCGTTTGGAGCAGCAGAAGTGCGAAAAATTTGTTGTCTTCTCAACCATTTCTTAGCTTCAAACTCCCATATCTCGCGAACGGATTGACCTAACCCAAAAATTCCTATTGCATCTGAAAGTCGAATCTCGCCCGATTACAACGGTATGTGTATTTTTTCCCTAGGCCATTCTGGTTAAGCGTTTGGAGCAGCAGAAGTGCGAAAAATTTGTTGTCTTCTCAACCATTTCTTAGCTTCAAACTCCCATATCTCGCGAACGGATTGACCTAACCCAAAAATTCCTGTTGCATCTGAAAGTAGAAACTCCCCCGATTACAACGGTATGTGTATTTTTTCCCTAGGCCATTCTGGTTAAGCGTTTGGAGCAGCAGAATTGCGAAAAATTTTTTGCCTTCTCAACCATTTCTTGGCTTCAAACTCCCATATCTCGCGAACGGATTGACCTAACCCAAAAATTCCTATTGCATCTGAAAGTAGAAACTCGCCCGATTACAGCGGTATGTGTATTTTTTCCCTAGGCCACTCTGGTTAAGCGTTTGGAGCAGCAGAATTGCGAAAAATTTTTTGCCTTGTCAACCATTTCTTGGCTTCAAACTCCCATATCTCGCGAACGGATTGACCTAACCCAAAAATTCCTATTGCATCTGAAAGTAGAAACTCGCCCGATTACAGCGGTATGTGTATTTTTTCCCTAGGCCACTCTGGTTAAGCGTTTGGAGCAGCAGAATTGCGAAAAATTTTCTGCCTTCTCAACCATTTCTTGGCTTCAAACTCCCATATCTCGCGAACGGATTGTCCTAACCCAAAAATTCCTGTTGCGTCTGAAAGTAGAAACTCCCCCGATTACAACGGTATGTGTATTTTTTTCCTAGGCCATTCTGATTGAGCGTTTGGAGCAGCAGAAGTGCGAAAAATTTGTTGTCTTCTCAACCATTTCTTAGTTTCAAACTCCCCTATCTCGCGAACGGATTGAGCTAACCCAAAAATTCCTATTGCATCTGAAAGTAGAAACTCGCCCGATTACAGCGGTATGTGTATTTTTTCCCTAGGCCATTCTGGTTAAGCGTTTAGAGCAGCAGAATTGCGAAAAATTTGTTGTCCTCTTAACCGTTTCTTAGCGTCAAACTCCCATATCTCGCGAACGGATTGTCCTAACCCAAAAATTCCTGTTGCGTCTGAAAGTAGAAACTCCCCCGATTACAACGGTATGTGTATTTTTTCCCTAGGCCATTCTGGTTAAGCGTTTGGAGCAGCAGAAGTGCGAAAAATTTGTTGTCTTCTCAACCATTTCTTAGCTTCAAACTCCCATATCTCGCGAACGGATCGACCTAACCCAAAAATTCCAATTGCATCTGAAAGTCGAATCTCGCCCGATTACAACGGTATGTGTATTTTTTCCCTAGCCCATTCTGGTTAAGCGTTTGGAGCAGCAGAAGTGCGAAAAATTTGTTGTCTTCTCAACCATTTCTTAGCTTCAAACTCCCATATCTCGCGAACGGATTGACCTAACCCAAAAATTCCTGTTGCATCTGAAAGTAGAAACTCCCCCGATTACAACGGTATGAGCATTTTTTCCCTAGGCCATTCTGGCTAAGCGTTTGGAGCAGCAGAATTGCGAAAAATTTTTTGCCTTCTCAACCATTTCTTGGCTTCAAACTCCCATATCTCGCGAACGGATTGACCTAACCCAAAAATTCCTATTGCATCTGAAAGTAGAAACTCGCCCGATTACAGCGGTATGTGTATTTTTTCCCTAGGCCACTCTGGTTAAGCGTTTGGAGCAGCAGAATTGCGAAAAATTTTCTGCCTTCTCAACCATTTCTTGGCTTCAAACTCCCATATCTCGCGAACGGATTGTCCTAACCCAAAAATTCCTGTTGCGTCTGAAAGTAGAAACTACCCCGATTACAACCGTTTGTGTATTTTTTTCCTAGGCCATTCTGGTTGAGCGTTTGGAGCAGCAGAAGTGCGAAAAATTTGTTGTCTTCTCAACCATTTCTTAGTTTCAAACTCCCATATCTCGCGAAACGATTGACCTAACCCAAAAATTCCTATTGCATCTGAAAGTAGAAACTCGCCCGATTACAACGGTATGTATATTTTTTCCCTAGGCCAATCTGGTTAAGCCTTTGGAGCAGCAGAATTGCGAAAAATTTTTTGCCTTCTCAACCATTTCTTGGCTTCAAACTCCCATATCTCGCGAACGGATTGACCTAACCCAAAAATTCCTGTTGCGTCTGAAAGTAGAAACTCGCCCGATTACAAAGGTATGTGTATTTTTTGCCTATACCATTCTGGTTAAGCGTTTGGAGCAGCAGAAGTGCGAAAAATTTGTTGTCTTCTCAACCATTTCTTAGCTTCAAACTCCCATATCTCGCGAACGGATTGACCTAACCCAAAAATTCCTATTGCATCTGAAAGTCGAATCTCGCCCGATTACAACGGTATGTGTATTTTTTCCCTAGGCCATTCTGGTTAAGCGTTTGGAGCAGCAGAAGTGCGAAAAATTTGTTGTCTTCTCAACCATTTCTTAGCTTCAAACTCCCATATCTCGCGAACGGATTGACCTAACCCAAAAATTCCTGTTGCATCTGAAAGTAGAAACTCCCCCGATTACAACGGTATGTGTATTTTTTCCCTAGGCCATTCTGGTTAAGCGTTTGGAGCAGCAGAATTGCGAAAAATTTTTTGCCTTCTCAACCATTTCTTGGCTTCAAACTCCCATATCTCGCGAACGGATTGACCTAACCCAAAAATTCCTATTGTATCTGAAAGTAGAAACTCGCCCGATTACAGCGGTATGTGTATTTTTTCCCTAGGCCACTCTGGTTAAGCGTTTGGAGCAGCAGAATTGCGAAAAATTTTTTGCCTTGTCAACCATTTCTTGGCTTCAAACTCCCATATCTCGCGAACGGATTGACCTAACCCAAAAATTCCTATTGCATCTGAAAGTAGAAACTCGCCCGATTACAGCGGTATGTGTATTTTTTCCCTAGGCCACTCTGGTTAAGCGTTTGGAGCAGCAGAATTGCGAAAAATTTTCTGCCTTCTCAACCATTTCTTGGCTTCAAACTCCCATATCTCGCGAACGGATTGTCCTAACCCAAAAATTCCTGTTGCGTCTGAAAGTAGAAACTCCCCCGATTACAACGGTATGTGTATTTTTTTCCTAGGCCATTCTGATTGAGCGTTTGGAGCAGCAGAAGTGCGAAAAATTTGTTGTCTTCTCAACCATTTCTTAGTTTCAAACTCCCATATCTCGCGAACGGATTGACCTAACCCAAAAATTCCTATTGCATCTGAAAGTAGAAACTCGCCCGATTACAGCGGTATGTGTATTTTTTCCCTAGGCCATTCTGGTTAAGCGTTTAGAGCAGCAGAATTGCGAAAAATTTGTTGTCCTCTCAACCGTTTCTTAGCGTCAAACTCCCATGTCTCGCGAACGGATTGTCCTAACCCAAAAATTCCTGTTGCGTCTGAAAGTAGAAACTCCCCCGATTACAACGGTATGTGTATTTTTTCCCTAGGCCATTCTGGTTAAGCGTTTGGAGCAGCAGAAGTGCGAAAAATTTGTTGTCTTCTCAACCATTTCTTAGCTTCAAACTCCCATATCTCGCGAACGGATCGACCTAACGCAAAAATTCCTATTGCATCTGAAAGTCGAATCTCGCCCGATTACAACGGTATGTGTATTTTTTCCCTAGGCCATTCTGGTTAAGCGTTTGGAGCAGCAGAAGTGCGAAAAATTTGTTGTCTTCTCAACCATTTCTTAGCTTCAAACTCCCATATCTCGCGAACGGATTGACCTAACCCAAAAATTCCTGTTGCATCTGAAAGTAGAAACTCCCCCGATTACAACGGTATGTGTATTTTTTCCCTAGGCCATTCTGGCTAAGCGTTTGGAGCAGCAGAATTGCGAAAAATTTTTTGCCTTCTCAACCATTTCTTGGCTTCAAACTCCCATATCTCGCGAACGGATTGACCTAACCCAAAAATTCCTATTGCATCTGAAAGTAGAAACTCGCCCGATTACAGCGGTATGTGTATTTTTTCCCTAGGCCACTCTGGTTAAGCGTTTGGAGCAGCAGAATTGCGAAAAATTTTCTGCCTTCTCAACCATTTCTTGGCTTCAAACTCCCATATCTCGCGAACGGATTGTCCTAACCCAAAAATTCCTGTTGCGTCTGAAAGTAGAAACTACCCCGATTACAACCGTTTGTGTATTTTTTTCCTAGGCCATTCTGGTTGAGCGTTTGGAGCAGCAGAAGTGCGAAAAATTTGTTGTCTTCTCAACCATTTCTTAGTTTCAAACTCCCATATCTCGCGAAACGATTGACCTAACCCAAAAATTCCTATTGCATCTGAAAGTAGAAACTCGCCCGATTACAACGGTATGTGTATTTTTTCCCTAGGCCAATCTGGTTAAGCCTTTGGAGCAGCAGAATTGCGAAAAATTTTTTGCCTTCTCAACCATTTCTTGGCTTCAAACTCCCATATCTCGCGAACGGATTGACCTAACCCAAAAATTCCTGTTGCGTCTGAAAGTAGAAACTCGCCCGATTACAAAGGTATGTGTATTTTTTGCCTATACCATTCTGGTTAAGCGTTTGGAGCAGCAGAAGTGCGAAAAATTTGTTGTCTTCTCAAACCATTTCTTAGCTTCAAACTCCCAATATCTCGCGAACGGATTGACCTAACCCAAAAATTCCTATTGCATCTGTAAGTCGAATCTCGCCCGATTACAACGGTATGTGTATTTTTTCCCTAGGCCATTCTGGTTAAGCGTTTGGAGCAGCAGAAGTGCGAAAAATTTGTTGTCTTCTCAACCATTTCTTAGCTTCAAACTCCCATATCTCGCGAACGGATTGACCTAACCCAAAAATTCCTGTTGCATCTGAAAGTAGAAACTCCCCCGATTACAACGGTATGTGTATTTTTTCCTACAGGCCATTCTGGTTAAGCGTTTGGAGCAGCAGAATTGCGAAAAATTTTTTGCCTTCTCAACCATTTCTTGGCTTCAAACTCCCATATCTCGCGAACGGATTGACCTAACCCAAAATTCCTATTGTATCTGAAAGTAGAAACTCGCCCGATTACAGCGGTATGTGTATTTTTTCCCGAGGGCCACTCTGGTTAAGCGTTTGGAGCAGCAGAATTGCGAAAAATTTTTGCCTTGTCAACCATTTCTTGCTCAAACTCCCATATCTCGCGAACGGATTGACCTAACCCAAAAATTCCTATTGCATCTGAAAGTAGAAACTCGCCGATTACAGCGGTATGTGTATTTTTTCCCTAGGCCACTCTGGTTAAGCGTTTGGAGCAGCAGAATTGCGAAAAATTTCTGCCTTCTCAACCATTTCTTGGCTTCAAACTCCCATATCTCGCGAACGGATTGTCCTAACCCAAAAATTCCTGTTGCGTCTGAAAGTAGAAACTCCCCCCGATTACAACGGTATGTGTATTTTTTTCCTAGGGCCATTCTGATTGAGCGTTTGGAGCAGCAGAAGTGCGAAAAATTTGTTGTCTTCTCAACCATTTCTTAGCTTCAAACTCCCATATCTCGCGAACGGATTGACCTAACCCAAAAATTCCTGTGCATCTGAAAGTAGAAACTCCCCCAGTTACAACGTATGTGTATTTTTTCCCTAGGCCATTCTGGCTAAGGCGTTTGGAGCAGCAGAACTGCGAAAAATTTTTTGCCTTCTCAACCATTTCTGGCTTCAAACTCCATATCTCGCGAACGGATTGACCTAACCCAAAAATTCCTATTGCATCTGAAAGTAGAAACTCGCCCGATTACAGCGGTATGTGTATTTTTTCCCTAGGCCACTCTGGTTAAGCGTTTGGAGCAGCAGAATTGCGAAAAATTTTCTGCCTTCTCAACATTTCTTGGCTTCAAACTCCCATATCTCGCGAACGGATTGTCCTAAACCCAAAATTCCTGTTGCGTCTGAAAGTAGAAACTACCCGATTAACAACGTTTGTGTATTTTTTTCCTAGGCCATTCTGGTTGAGCGTTTGGAGCAGCAGAAGTGCGAAAAATTTGTTGTCTTCTCAACCATTTCTTAGTTTCAACTCCCATATCTCGCGAAACGATTGACCTAACCCAAAATTCCTATTGCATCTGAAAGTAGAAACTCCCCCGATTACAACGGTATGTGTATTTTTTCCTAGGCCATTCTGATTGAGCGTTTGGAGCAGCAGAAGTGCGAAAAATTTGTTGTCTTCTCAACCATTTTCTTAGTTTCAAACTCCGATATCTCGCGAACGGATTGACCTAACCAAAAATTCCTATTGCATCTGAAAGTAGAAACTCGCCCGATTACAGCGGTATGTGTATTTTTTCCCTAGGCCATTCTGGTTAAGCGTTTAGAGCAGCAGAATTGCGAAAAATTTGTTGTCCTCTCACCGTTTCTTAGCGTCAAACTCCCATATCTCGCGAACGGATTGTCCTAACCCAAAAATTCCTGTTGCGTCTGAAAGTAGAAACTCCCCCGATTACAACGGTATGTGTATTTTTTCCCTAGGCCATTCTGGTTAAGCGTTTGGAGCAGCAGAAGTGCGAAAATTTGTTGTCTTCTCAACCATTCTTAGCTTCAAACTCCCATATCTCGCGAACAAAAACCGGATCGAACCTAACAAAAATTCCTATTGCATCTGAAAGTCGAATCTCGCCCGATTACAACGGTATGTGTATTTTTTCCCTAGGCCATTCTGGTTAAGCGTTTGGGAGCAGCAGAAGTGCGAAAAATTTGTTGTCTTCTCAACCATTTCTTAGCTTCAAACTCCATATCTCGCGAACGGATTGACCTAACCAAAAATTCCTGTTGCATCTGAAAGTAGAAACTCCCCCGATTACAACGGTATGGTATTTTTTCCCTAGGCCATTCTGGCTAAGCGTTTGGAGCAGCAGAATTGCGAAAATTTTTTGCCTTCTCAACCATTTCTTGGCTTCAAACTCCCATATCTCGCGAACGGATTGGACCTAACCCAAAAATTCCTATTGCATCTGGAAAGTAGAAACTCGCCCGATTACAGCGGTATATGTATTTTTTCCCTAGGCCACTCTGGTTAAGCGTTTGGAGCAGCAGAATTGCGAAAAATTTTCTGCCTTCTCAACCATTTCTTGGCTTCAAACTCCCATATCTCGCGAAACGGATTGTCCTAACCCAAAAATTCCTGTTGCGTCTGAAAGTAGAAACTACCCCGATTACAAACCGTTTGTGTATTTTTTTCCTAGGCCATTCTGGTTGAGCGTTTAGAGCAGCAGAATTTGCGAAAAATTTGTTGTCCTCTCAACCGTTTCTTAGCGTCAAACTCCCATATCTCGCGAACGGATGTCCTAACCCAAAATTCTGTTGCGTCTGAAAGTAGAAACACCCCGATTACAACTGTATGTGTATTTTTTCCCTAGGCCATTCTGGTTAAGCGTTTGGGAGCAGCAGAAGTGCGAAAAATTTGTTGTCTTCTCACCATTTCTAGCTTCAAACTCCCATATCTCGCGAACGGATCGACCTAACCCAAAAATTTCTATTGCATCTGAAAGTCGAATCTCGCCCCGATACACGGTATGTGTATGTTTTCCTAGGCCATTTGGTTAGCGTTTGGAGCAGCAGAAGTGCGAAAAATATGTTGTCTTCTCAACCATTTTCTTAGCTTCAAACTCCATATCTCGCGAACGGATTGACCTACCCAAAAATCCATGTTGCATCTGAAAAGTAGAAACTCCCCCGATATTACACGGTATGTGTATTTTTTTCCCTAGCCATTCTGCTAGCGTTGGAGCAGCAGTATTGCGAAAAATTTTTTGCCTTCTCAACCATTTCTTGGCTTCAAACTCCCATATCTCGCGAACGGATTGACCTAACCCAAAAATTCCTATTGCATCTGAAAGTATGAAACTCCAGCCGATTACAGCGGTATGTGTATTTTTTCCCTAGGCAGCTCTGGTTAAGCGTTTGAGCAGCAGAATTGCGAAAAATTTCTGCCTTGGCTCACCATTTCTTGGCTTCCACACTCCCTTATCTCGCGAACGGATTGTCCTACACCCAAAAATTCTGATGCGTCTGAAGTAGAAACTACCCCGAATAACAACCGATTGTGTATTTTTTTCCTAGGGCCATTCTGGTTGAGCGTTGAGAGCAGCAGAAGTGCGAAAATTGTTTTCTTCTCAACCATTTCTTAGTTTCAAATCCCATATCTCGCGATAACGATAGACCTAACCCAAAAATGCCCTATTGCATCTGAAAGAAATAGAAACTCGCCGATTACAAGGTATGTGTATTTTTTCTAGGCCAATCTGGTAAGCTTTGGAGCAGCAGAATTGCGAAAAATTTTTTGCTTCTCAACCATTTCTTGGCTTCAAACCCATATCTCGCGAACGGTTGACCTTACCCAAAAATCCTGTTGCGTCTGAAAAGTAGACAACTCGCCCGATTACAAAGGTATGTGTTTTTTTGCCTATACCATTCTGTTAAGCGTTTGGAGCAGCAGAAGTGCGAAAAATTTGTTGGTCTTCTCAAACAATATCTTAGCTTCAAACTCCCATATCTCGCGAACGGATTGACCTACCAAAAATTCCTATTGCATCTGAAAGTCGAATCTCGCCCGATTACAACGGTATGAGTCTTTTTTCCTAGGCCATTCTGGTTAAGCGTTTGGAGCAGCAGAAGTGCGAAAATTTTGGTGTCTCTCAACCATTTCTTAGCTCAAACTCCCCATATCTCGCGAACGGATTGACCTAACCCAAAAATTCCTGTTGCATCTGAAAGTAGAAACTCGCCCGGATACAAACGGTATGTGTATTTTTTGCCTATACCATTCCTGGTTAAGCGTTTGGAGCAGCAGAAAGTGCGAAAATTTGTTGTCTTCTCATCATTTCTTAGCTTCAAAAACTCCCATATCTCGCGAACGGATTGACCTAACCAAAAATTCCTATTGCATCTGAAAGTAGATCTCGCCGATCACAACGGTATGTGTATTTTTTCCCTAGGCCCATTCTGTTAAGCGTTGGAGCAGCAGAGTGCGAAAAATTTGTTGTCTTCTCAACCATTTCTTAGCTTCAAACTCCCATATCTCGAGAACGGATTGACCTAACCCAAA